>NW_025920316.1:0-77848 GCF_902686445.1 Sciurus carolinensis | reverse complement strand
TAATGTAGAAAAACAGGCTTTGTGCTTGAGAACCACCTTACTCAGGCTCCCCATACCTGAGAAACTTGGCAATATTCAGCACCTCCACTGGTCTATGCATTTTGCCAAGATATCTGCTAGTTAGAATGTTTCAAAAAAAAGACCAGAGGAAATAGAACAAGTCAGAAAGGAATGAATAGACTGATTGCAATGGCTTGGGGTTCAGGTTTAAATAATCCCTACAATCACTTTTATACAATGATATGAGCACATAATATTTCCCACATGTACCTGTATTTTCAATCCCAGGCTACCATGGATCACTGGGATAATTGCCTGTTCAGTGTTCAGCTACAACTTTTTATATCCTTATATATGGTTAAATCATTCTCTCATGATACCCCTGGACTGGGTCTTGATATGCAACAAAATATCCTACAGAATTGTTCTCAAAAGTGCAATTAAAAATTCTTTCAAAATTGTTTGGCTTTGCCTTGGGATGGTTTCCTGAAAACTATTTCAGAGAGTCAGACTGGAACATGATCCAGTCCCCTAATTTACAGAAACTGCATGTAATGATAAACCTCCAGTTTCTCAACATTGAATCCTCTGTTAAATCAAGTGAATGGTACACAGTTTTAAAAGTACCAGTTTAAAGTGGAATCTCATTCCTAGAACAGATTTTAGGATGGAAATGCAGTGGTAGTCAGAAGTGTTTTACCAGTGGCCTGAATTTTCTAAGAGTGGGCATTATTGCAGATGACACAATTCTCAGGAACTGAAAGGTTTTATCATTCTTATGAACATGCTGATATGTTATTTTTTCAGCAAGTTTTTTTTATTGTAAACAAATGGGATACATGTTGTTTCTCTGTTTGTACATGGCAGAAAGGCATATCATTTGTGTAATCATAAATTTACATAGGGTAATGTTGTTTGATTCATTCTGTTATTTTTCCCTTCCCCCCACTCCTCCCACCCCTCTTTTCCCTCTATAAAGTCCTTCCTTCCTCCTTTCTTGCCCCCTCCCTAACCCTAACTCTAACCCTAACACTAACCCCTCCCACCCCCCATTATGTGTCATCATCCACTTATTAGCGAGATCATTCTTCCTTTGGTTTTTTGAGATTGGCTTATCTCAGGTTGCATGATATTCTCCAATTTCATCCATTTGCCTGAAAATGCAAAAATTTTATCATTCTTTATGGCTGAGTAATATTCATTGTATATATATACCACAGTTTCTTTATCCATTCATCAATTGAAGGACATCTAGGTTGGTTCCACAATCTGGCTATTGTGAACTGAGCAGCTATGAACATTGATGTGGCTGTATCTCTGTAATATGCTGATTTTAAGTCCTTTGGGTATAGGCCAAGGAGTGGGATAGCTGGGTCAAATGGTGGTTCCATTCCAAGTTTTCTAAGGAGTCTCCACACTGCTTTCCAGAGTGGCTGCACTAATTTGCAGCCCCACCAGCAATGTATGAGTGTACCTTTCTCCCCACATCCTCGCCAACACCTGTTGTTGCTTGTATTCTTGATAATTGCCATTCTAATTGGGGTGAGATGGAATCTTAGGGTGGTTTTGATTTGCATTTCTCTTATTACTAGAGATGTTGAACATTTTTCCATATGTTTGTTGATTGCTTGTAGATCTTCTTCTGTGAAGTGTCTATTCATTTCCTTAGCCCATTTGTTGATTGGATTATTTGCATTCTTGGTGTAGAGTTTTTTGAGTTCTTTATAGATTCTGGAGATTAGTGCTCTATCTGAAGTATGATTGGCAAAGATTTTCTCCCACTCTGTAGGCTATTTCTTCGCATTGCTGATAGTTTTCTTTGCTGAGAGAAAGCTTTTTAGTTTGAATCTATCCCAGTTATTGATTCTTGCTTTTATTTCTTGTGCTATGGGAGTCCTGTTGAGGAAGTCTGGTCCTAAGCCAACATGTTGAAGCTCTGGACCTACTTTTTCTTCTATAAGATGCAAGGTCTCTGGTCTGATTCCGAGGTCCTTAATCCATTTTGAGTTTAGTTTCATGCATGGTGAGAGATATGGGTTTAGTTTCATTCTGTTGCATATGGATTTCCAATTCTCCCAGCACCATTTGTTGAAGAGGCTATCTTTCCTCCATTGCATTTTTTTGGCCCCTTTGTCTAGTATGAGAAAATTGTATTTATTTGGGTTTGTGTCCTTGTCCTCTATTCTGTACCATTGATCCACCTTTCTATTTTGGTACCAATACCATGCCATTTTTGTTACTATTGCTTTGTAGTAGAGTTGAAGATCTGGTATTGCGATACCCCCTTCTTCACTCTTTCTGCCAAGGATTTCAGCAAGTTCTTGAAGAAGAAATTACTCACCACATTTTAATGACTTGAATTTCAACATGTGTATGTCAGTATTCTTCTTGAGGTAGTAGCCCACATTGGCACACATGCATTCTCATTTCAAACAAAGGAGACTTCTACAGAAGAGAGGTTTTCATGTCATCATCAATGTGAACTGGAAAAACAAGAAGTGAATGCAGCATAAAACTGCTCTTTGTCCCCCACTTTCTCTTTCTGTTTTCTTATGCATTGGGATAAATATTATATTATCAAATACTTGCATTATCTGAGGCTGAATGCATATCTTTAGCTGTTATCATTCAGGAGGTACAGGGGTATATAAAAACTAGTTTTCCTGTATCATTTGAGGTACTGTCTAAATAGTAATGAAGCATTTTTATAGAAATGGTTAATTCTAATGGCTGTTCTTAAGATATACTGGATAGTGGTGAAAGATGGGATTGTCTCACTTTTACCATGGTTATGTGAATAATTTGGTTGTGGTTTCTAGGGTAACATGTGGCACAAGAACTCTTATTTCAAAGCACTGACATTGATACAGTAAAATCAGAGATATTATGTATGTGGCATGTTTATGGTGAACATAAGAAATGTCAAGAAAAAGAAAAGGACTTTGAATTTTGGAAATGCTCTATTATATGCTTTTCCTGCTCATTATGTCCATTCAGAACTTTAGGTATTAATTAAAGTTTTCTGTTGATGAAATTCAGGTTACCCCTATATTTTGTCTTCATTTTTGTATTTTAGCAGAAATGCATTTCTTTAAATTTCTGGTGATGTGGTGCACTGTTATGCCACCTGCAATTCCCTTCAGTGCTTGACAAGGATTCCTCTGAGTAATAAAGATGTTTGCAAAGTCTCATCTCTTGGGAATTTGGGTTGTGGGCTTTCCTTCCTTGCTTGCTTAATATGTGTAGGTTTATTATTAATATTTTATCTGTTTTCCCTGAAAACAGGGGCCTTAACAGAACCAGGGTTAGAACATAAGAACCAGACTTCTAATGGAACAGTTATTTCACATTTAGTCATTTGCTATGAAACTCTGAGTAACCAAGATTGCTATGAGAAAATACAAAAACAGATTCTAACTGCTGATCCCCTGTTGATTACTCTCAGATGACCTGAAACACATAGACAAAGAATTCAAACCCCTTCAGGAAGAATTAACAGAAGCAGAAGAAATAAAGTGTTTCTCAATGTTAAGTTCACACAGTATAAGATGATATCATATATTTCTTAGCTTAAAATGTCTAGCATTTATTAACTACAGCAGTAGTCACATGACTGATGTTTATTCAACCCTACTGAGCTTGCTTTAACCTTTATGACTAGGTAAATATTAATATGTCTTATTGTTTAGTTATAGGTTATCACAAGTAAACAATTACTAGAATAATTAGAATACTTCATTGTCTAGTCTAGTAATGATTGTAAAAAATATTTCTGTTTTTCTCCTTTTGAACTTTTCCTGTTCAGAAAAACATGTGTAACTGCCTACCTTTTGATGTATAAAAATCTGGCTGGGAAAAATAAAATTTAGAACTTAGCATCCATTCCTTGAGTTTGTGTTGCTTTGTTCTCCACTGCACTAATGCCTACTCCATCACCTGAGACCACTATAACCCCTGCTAGGGCTGGATCCCAGAAGTGCACTCTTTATTTTGAGTGACCTAGTTCTGTACTACTTTTCTAAATTTGAATTTGTTTAAATTTAAGTGCTTGAGTGTAGATGCTGTAGCATAAGGCAACCTTTCCTCACAGGTCATTTGCTGGAAGAGCAAAATCAACATATATATAATCAGCTGCCCCTTGCAAGCAACAGGAAGAAGCCAGAAATTTGCAAGGGCAATGATGTCCTTTGAGAGTTGAAATGTCAGAAGTAAATGTTCCTTACATATCTCACAATGACTTCTTACTCTATTTGTAAATAGTATGAAGCTGAAGAATATTTCTGTAATTTTTGGGGAGATGATAAAATGACAGTTTCTTTAGTGTCTCTTCACTGATGATGGTTTTCATCTCCAACACCCATCTATAATGAGTTCTCCAAAAATGTTCTTTACTCTTCCATTTTTGAATATTCACCTTTGAACCTGTGTAGCATTCCTCTCTTCCAGGCTGATGTATGTTCAAAATTTGTACTAAGTCATTGAACTTATCCTCTTACCACCATCATCAGGCAATTTTTTTTATTCATCAATTTTACTTATTTGGACCATCATTGTGTCAGTGTCTATGACACTGTCCTATAGTCTATATCCTACTGGCAATAGTAAAAGTAACTTTGACATTGTCACAGAGGGCCTTTTACCAAACAAGCATTAGTCCTTATCAAGTGGTTGCACCCTTATGTGAAGATAGATTGACTTGATATTTCTGCATCTAATAGTGAGTTGAAGCGTCACTAGGAAACTCTTGTTAAGAGAATTTCTGACTCAAGCCTAGTTGTAAGGCAGCAGCAAAGGAGGTGGTGCCTGGTGGGTGGAGTGATCACAGAACATCTCTCCTAGTTTGCTACACATTTAATGGCCTCCATCCCGTGTGCTTAGTGTTTCACTCATTCTTCCTTCTCACAACATTCACACACATACACTTAAAAATCAAACTACCCAGATTCCATCTTTCTCCTCTTTGGGCATTCCAGGAAAGGAGGGGGGTCTCCCAAAATTGGTGTGATATTTCCTAATTTTATCAGCATATAACACAGTGAGCTGCACTGAACACACCCTGCCCTGAGCCATTAACAGTCATCATCCTTTGTGGCTGGTTCCACCTTAGGACATTTCCCTGACACAAAATCCTGAATGATGCCAGACCTGGAGTAGTGGTTTCAGAAGGCTATGCCACAGGAAACTGATAAGCTCGGTGACCCACGAGCCCTCCAGCACTCTTCCATCCCACACTGATCCACTGGACCTGTTGGGGAATAATTGATTGCAGCAGAATTAGAGAGGCCAGGTGGCAATTATGCCTGGCTTGCCACCTGAGGACTGCACTCCATAGCTGGTCTGGAGGTAACTGTGGGCTGTTGTTCTTCAGCAGGTTCCCATCTCTTGGATGGAGCTGGTTAGATCAAAGACCCTCAAGACCATGTTTCCAACACTCCCTGGCTCCTTTGCTCCTGGGTGATGATGTTTGGATTGCATTTCTTTGAAAGAGGAGGCCTCTGGGGCACTCTACCTTCATCTTCTGTCTTAAAATGTCAGCTGAGCTGATGCTTGTTTAGAATCTTGATCTGAAGCTACCAAGAACAGAACCCTCTCTATTTGAAATGGCACCTGGGATGTCATTGCACTCTCTTTCACATTTATGTGACAATAGAAGTTATCTGCAGTGCATCCAGGGTCTCAGGGAAGACACTCATGGAAACCTATGGTACCAGATGTCCCTGCACAACACCAGGGGAGAGAAACAAAGCACGTTCCCCTAAAGAAATTGAAACCTCTGCACCATTCAAACCCAATATACCAGATGCCAACCCCTTCCACTTTGAATACTTTAGCTCTTGTGTCCTTTGGTCTTCCTTTGCAGGAGCACTGGTAACCAAGTTCGGTATTTCATCAAATTGGATCACATGTGGTTAGAAGGAATATGAATGGAAATAATGAATGAAACTTCAATGGATATAATTTTCTTCAACTAATAAGACTGTAATGCATTTAAAATTTTTACTTATATATATTTAAGTGCTGGGTTACAGATTCTCTAGTTTAAGGAAACCTTTCATCATAGGTCATGGGACAGAAAAGCAACATCTGCATATGTGTTATCAGCTGTCCCTTGCAAGCAACCTGAAAGAGCCAGGAATTTGCAAGTCCATTGATGTCCTTTGCAATTTGAACTAGTGTCAGTAATCATCATTGCTCACAATTACTTCTTACTCTATTTGTAAGTACTATGAAGTGGAAGAAATGTTTTGGAATTCTTTGGGAGACAATTAACGAAGACAATATACTTCAGTGTGTCTTCACTGATGATTGTATCCATCTCCAACACCCTTGTGCAGAGTGCCCCAATAATGTCCTTTACTCTTCTTTTTTATAATACTCAGCTTTGAACATGTGTACCATTCCTCTCTTCCAGCCTGATGCATGTTCAAAATTGGTATTATACCATTAAGCAATGTGCACTTCCCACCATCCTCAGACACATTTTTCATCTATTAATTTTACTTATTTGAAGCATAATTGTGCCAGTTTCTGTGTCACTGTTCTGTAGTCTGTATCCTACAGGGACTGGTAAAAGAAAACTTGGCATTGTCTCATAGGGCCTTTGGCCTGATATGCATTATACATGTCAAGAGGATGAACCCTTTGGTGAAGACAGATGACCAGATATTTGTGACTCTGAAAGTGAGTTGAAGGGTCCCTAGGAAACTCATAAAAAGAGAATTTCTGAGTGAAGTCTAGTTGTAAGGCAGCAGCAATGAGGTGGGACCTGGAAGATGGAGTGAACATAGAACATCTCTCCTAGTTTGTGACCACTTTCCATGTCATACCACATGCTGAGTGATGTCTCCCATCTCTCCTCATTATAAATCATAGCATCCAAACACTTCCACTTAGAAATCAAACTTCCTAGGATCCAGCTCTCTACTTTTTGGGCATTCCTGGAAAGGAGTGGTGTTGCATCAGAATTGGTGTAAGTTTTCCCAATTCAATAATCACCAAACACACAAACTTCACTGCATGCTTTCCTGCCCTGAGCTGTCAAGAGTCAGAATACTGTGTGACTGGGAATGCCATAGGTCAGATTTCTGATTCAGAGAAAATATGGATGAGCCCAGACCTAGAAGATTGGGTTTGGTGCACAATACCACAGCAAACTTTGATAAAGCTGGGTGACCCACATGCCCTCCCACACCACTCCATCCCTCCCAGTTCCACTAGACCTGTTGGGGAATTATTGCTTGCAGCAGGATCAGGGTGGCCAGGCGACCATAAAATCTGGTGTGCCAGGCAAAGACTGTGCCACCTAGCAGTCCTGGAGGATAATGTGGACTGTCGTATTTCATCAGGGTTGATTCTCTTGAATGGAGCTTATTTGATCAAAGGCCCAAGGGGCAGTGCCCACAACATTCTCTGGCCTACTCTGCTCCTGGTTAATGATGTTAGGATTGCATTTCTTGGAAAAGCAGGCCCCTGGGGCTCACTCCCTTCATCTTCCCTCTTACAATTACACCTGAGCTGATGCTTGTTTAGAATATTTATTTGAAGCTGCCAGGTCCAGAAGCCACTCTGTTTGACATGGCAACTGTGACATCATTGTGCTCTCATTGCAACTTTCTGTAACATCAGGAGGTATGTGCAGCACAGACAGGATCTTACAGAAGCCACACATGGAAACCCATGTTCTCCTATGCCCAGATACAATCCCTGTGGAGATAAACAATTTGCAATCCCCTACTGGAGACTGAAACATTCATGGTCTTCAAATCCAACATTCTAGTTGCCAACCCCTTCCACTTTGAATATTGTAGCTCTTCTGTCTTTTTGTCTACCTTCCCAAAAGCACTGGAAACCAAGGTAGGCATTTCTTTGATAAGAATCACACCAGTCTAGAAAGAATTTGATTGGAAATAAATGAATGAGCATTCAATGGATATGATCTTCTGCAACTGATCACACTGTAATAATCCTTGTGAGGAATTGCTGCAAACATAATTATGGGGAGTTTGAAAATTGGATGAGTTTGCTTACTTTTTCTTCTTTTTCTGCTTGAAAATAATGTGCCATGGATCACCATAATATCCATCACCATTTCCCTTTGACTAATTATATTTTCAAATGGCATCTGAATAAGTAGCTAAGGCATTGTCTAATGAAGGAAACCTGGTTTTCTCCTGGAGAAGCACATTTCTCAACCTCCCCCATACCTGAGAAAATGGGTAACATCCAGCAACTTCAATACGATGTGCATTTTGCCCAGATATATGTGGGACAGAATATTTCAAAGGAAAAGGCCAAGGTAAATAGAAAAAGTCAAAAATGAATGAATAGACTGTGTGTAATGTCTTGGGGATCAGGTAGAAATGATACCCATAATATATTTTATACTAATGACATGAGCACATAATATTTTGCACATGTGCCTGTCTCTAGTCCTACCCCAGGCAAATATGAATCACTGGGATAATTGTCTGCTCAGTGTTCAGCTATGAATATTTTTGTCCTTATATAGGGTTAAATCTTTCTCTCAAGATACCCTCAAGACTGTGTCTTGATATACAACTAAGGTTTCTTGCAGAATTGTTCTTGAAATTACAATTAAAACTTTGTTTGAAATTGTTTGACTTTCCCTTGGGATGGTTTCCTGCAAATTATTTCAGAGAGTCAGACTGGAATAGGATACAGTCCCCTACTTTACTGAGCCTCTGCAGATATTACAAAGCCTCCAATTTTTCAACATTACCTCCTCTGTTAAATCAAGTGAATAGAACATTGTTGGAAAAGTACCAGTTTAAAATCCAAGCCCATTCCTAAGACACATTTAAGAATGGAGCTCTGGTGGCATTCAGCATTGTTTCCCCAATGACTTGTATTTCCTAAGGCTTGGTATTCCTGCAGATGACACAACTCTCAGGAACTGAAAGGTTAAAACATCCTCATCAACATTCTGATAGTTTATTTCATCAGCAAGTTTGAAGGAGAAATTGCTCATTACAGTTTAATATTATGCAATTCAAAATGTCAAATGCACTAGTATTCTTGAGGTAGTAGTCTACTTTGTCACAAATGCATCCTGCATTCAAATGAGGGAGACTTCCATAGCTGGATATGTTTCAAGTCATCCTCAATATCATCATGTAAACCAAGTGGTGAAGACACCATAGAACTGCATTCAGTTCTCCACTTTCTCAGTCTGTTGGACTTTGCATTGTGATACTTAATGTATTATAACAGAATTTTATGATTTGGGGTTGAATGCATATCTTATCTTCTTATGATATCATTCAGAAGTCACAGGGGTTATATAAAATCTGTATTCCCTTTGTCATTTGATGTAGAGTCTCAATACTAATGAAGCATTTTTATAGAAATTGTTAATTTTGATAGATTGGTCCTGAATATATGCTGTGCAAAACTTGGTGAATAATGTGTTCTCATCTATACCATTTTTTTTGGTGGTTTCTTCAGTGTTTAATTTATTGGTGTGCTTTCTCTCAACATATATAAACTATTTTTTGTATGCATCAGATATTACATAAGAATGTAATTTTAAAATAGTTAGAAAAACAAAAGAACAATTAGTTTAGACCCTACATTTAGAAAGAATGCAATAAAACTAAGCATTACATGCCAGCAGTACTTATTTATTATTCATGAGTGGTCAAAAGAATTACAAGATCTATTATTATTATAACCACATATATGAAATACCACTTAGCAACATGGGGTGAAAAGAACAGTTCTATATTTATATTTAAAAATACACACACACCCTCTCTCAAGCACTCACCATACAGGTAGGAAAGCAGGAGGCATCAAGCTGTAGAAGTTTCCATATACATAACATATTGAAGTATCTCAAGCATAAAAACTGTACTTAGGTTGCAAAAATAAAGTTTCTTTCTTCAAATATTTTTATCTGAGCTCAAGCAAAGCAAATAATGAACACCAATGATTTTTTGTATGACTTCACACTTTAAAACAATCAACATACAAGAGTCAACAGCTTTAAAAAAAAAAAAAACCTGAAAACACGGAAGTTGTAGCAATGAACAATGCATTTCATCCAAAATAAATCTACAGCAGATCTGTTTCATCCTGGCTCTCAAATATTTAAGAATCATAACTTTATTTACTCAAACCACAAATTAAGCCAGAACAAAAATGATAAACAAAAATCATCACTAAACAAAGCATCATTGCCCTATAGTTTAGACAATTTCACTAGTGCAAGTGCATCATTTACCTGAAAGATTGTAAGAGTCACAATTAAAGAGTACCATACAAAACTATTTCATTTTTTCTTTAAAAAGTGCCACATACTATATACTTAAAAAAAAAATAACACAAACTAGTGAAAGACTGTCTGTCTCCATCTCTTGTCAATGAGGAAAGGCCAGAGTGATTCCTTGATTCCAATTCGAATTGGCGTTCGCTGGCCAATGCCCAAGGTCTCCAATTTGGAGCAGTGAAGCTGAGCATTGCATGGACGTTGAGCTCCTATGACTGGACTGTCAGTGATAGGTCTTAAGTGACTGCTGGGGAGGTTGAAGGCATCTGCAATTGCACATGCTATTTCATACTTGGTCATCTGTTCATTACCAGACCAGTGAAAGGTTCCCTTAATTGATGGTCCAGCATTCTCTTCTCTGCCAGCTGCCAACACACAGTAGCCACATCTTTGACATGTGTGGGAAACCTCTGCTGCCAGTGGTCCATGTTTGCTGACTTGTTGCTGAACTGCACTTTATCAAACATGACTGTCACAGCACTTTCTTCAAGCTTTTCAACTTCCCCATACAGAACAGGAATTCTCAAAACAGCAGCTCCTATGTTATCCTCCAGGACTGCCTTTTCTCCTTCTAATTTTGTTTTACCATACAAATTTAGGGGACTTGGTATGTCTTCCTCCCTGTACGGTGAATCTGTTCCATCAAATACATAATCTGAGCTAATATAAATGAGAAATGCTCCAATTGTAGCTGCTTCCTTAGCTAAATTCCCAGAAGCATCCACATTAGGTTGAGAAGCAGCATCTGGCTGATTCTCTACAACATCTGGTCTTCTCTCTGCTGCACAATGTACTATGACATGAGGCTGAAATTCATGAATGATGTGATGAACTGCATTAGAATCCAACAGATTAACCTGTTCAAATTTTGGTCTTGCTCTTCTAAAACCACAACCAACAGCATGCCAATTATTCTGCTGAAATTCTTTGTACACAGCTCTGCCAAGAAGCCCAGTGGCATCAGTAACTAGAACCTGCCTACTGGGGATGTTTACTTCTTCCTATAACATACTGACACAGGGATGAGCAGTCTTTCATCCTCAGTGCTGGCTATAGTCTGTGCATGGATGAATGCTAAGGTGCCTCCACCAGCCAGCAGCTCCCAGGAATGAAGTGGATGGAGAGCTCTTTCTCCCGCCCCACCATGCCCGCCGTCTTCACCCCACCGCTGGAGCGGCTGCCACCACTGCCAACTCCCGAAGGCTGCGGACAGCAGCTCCTCTATACCATGTTTATGCAAGTAATTTGATTGTTCTTTGTCATGTAACGAATGACACAAGGACCCATAATTGAAATAAGTGTCATTGAAAGATTGAAATCCAAACATATGATATGTGGTATAGTTGTGGTGGATATAAGAAATTACAGAAAAAATAAAAGTATTTTTATATTTGGAAATGCTTCATTACCTGCTTTTCCAGCTCATTACATCCTATCACAACTTTAGGCATTCTTTAAAATTTTCTGTTGATGAATTTCAGGTTTCCCCTCTATTGTGTCTCTATTTTTGTAATTTAGCAGAGATTCTCTTGTTTAAATTTCTGATGATGTAGTGCACTCTTTATTTTGAGAGCCATAGATCAGTGCTGAATTTCCAAATATGTATTTATTAAATCTGAGAGCTTTGTGCTGATTCTCTAGTGAAAGGAAATATTTCCTCATCTGTCATGTTCCTGAAAAGCAAAATCTACATATGCATCCTCAATTGTTTTCTAAAAGCAACAGAAAGGAGCCAGTAATTTGCAAGACCAATGGTGTCCTTGGCAAGTTGAATTATTGTCAGTAATTATTGTTGCTTACAAATTATCTCACAATTACTTTTTATTGTATTTGTAAGTATTATGATGCTGAATAAGTGTCCTGGACTTTTTGGGTGACTACTAACAATGACAATTTCTTTTAGAGTCTCTGCTCTAATGATTTTCATCTCCAATACCCTTCTGCACTAAGTGCACCAAAATGTCCTTTACTCTTCATTTTCTTAATATTCACCTTTGTTCATGTTTACCATTCCATTCTTCCAGCTTGATGCATGTTCAAAAATGCTATTATGCCATTTTAAAAAGTGCTCTTTCTGCGACCTTCATGCACTTTTTTAATCCAGCAATTTAATTTAATTGGAGTATCATTGTGCCAGTGTCTATGACACTGTCTGTTAGTCTATATCTTACAGGGAATGGTAAATGTAACCTTGGTAATGTCAGAGTGTCTTTTGCCAGACATGTATTAGTTGTGTCAAGAGGATGAACCATTCTGTTTAAAGAGATTGGTCAGATATTTCTGCATCTAAAACTGCATTGAAAGTCCCCTGGGAATCTCTTACCAACAGAATTCTCAATGCAGACTAATTGTAAGGCTGCAGCAATGGAGATGGGACCTGTCAGGTGGAGTGAGAATAGAACATCTCCCCTAGCTTGCTACCTCTTTCCTGGCCTTTGTCCCACATGCTGAGTGATTGACTCCCTCCTCTTCTCTTTAGAAATGACAGCATCTAGCCACCTCCACCTAGAAATTAAACTTCCCAGGTTTCTGCTCTCTCCTTTTGGGCATTCTAAGAAAAGAGAGGTGTCCCACCAGAGGTGGTGTGATGTTTTCCAATTCAATCATACCTAACATACCAAACTCTACTGCATACTGCCCTTCTATGAGCTGTCCACTGCCAGCATCCTGTGTGGCTAGCAGCACCACAGGTTATGTTTCTGACTTGGTAAAATCCCAGATGACCAGACCTGAAACACGGGTTTGGAGTGCAATACTACAGGGGACTGTGAAAAGCTAAATGACCCACATGCCCTCCTACCTCCCTCTGTCCCTCCCTGGTTCACTAAATATTGGGGGGAATTTCTCATTGGAGCTGGATTGGGATAGTCATGGGGGTCTTGATACCTGGTGAAGACAAAGTAGAATATGGCAACCTACTGGTCCTGGAGAATACTGCAGGCTGTCAGACTCCAGAGGGATCCCTTCTCTTGGATTGAGCTGGCTACATCAAAGGCCCACTGGGAATAATACACTAACACACCATGTATCATCTGCTCCTGGGTGACAATGCTAGAATACCATTTCTTGAAAGCAGCAGATGCCTGGGACTCACTCCCCTACTCATCCCTCTAACAATCACAGCAGTGTTGGGGATTTTAAGAACCTTTATCTGAATTGGTCAGGATCAGAAGCCTCTCTGGCTTGTCATGGCAACCATGATGGCATCAGGCTGCTCATTCCACACTTCTGTGACATAGTGACATAAGGAGGTATCTCCAGAGAAGCCAGGATCTCAGTGAAGCCAGTCATGAAATCCATGTTGCCCAAAACCCAGACACAACCCATGGGGGAGAAACAAAGTGCATTTCCCTACCTGAGTCATTGAACCTCAGTGTCCAAAACCCAACATACCAGATGCCAACCCCTTCCAATTTGATTATTTTAGCCCTTCCCTCTTTTGCTCTATATTCACCAGAGCACTGGTGACCAATTTAGGCATTACTTTAAGAAGGATCATACCTGGGTAGAAGGAACATGAATGGAAGTAAATAAATGAGAGTTCAATGGATATGATTTTCTTCAACTAATCAGAGTGGAATGATTCTTGAGAGAAATTTCTGACAACATAAAATCCACAAGATTTAAAATTGGATAAGGTTTTCATTAGTTTTTATGTTTTCTGCTGGCATATATTGTGCCCGAGATCATTGACACATCATCTCATCCCTTTGCCTATTTATATTTACATTATGAGACTGTGTAAGTTTCTTAGGCATTCCCTCATTTAGACAAACTCCTTTCCCTTGAGAACCACCTTCACCAACCATCCTATATGTGAAAACTTGCAAGATCCAGCACCTCAACTCATCTGTGAATTTGCCCAGATATCTGAAGGATAGGATATTTCAAAAGAAAGGCCATAAGAGAAAGAAAAAGTCAGAATGCAATGGATATAATGTGATTGTAAAGACTTGGGGTTCAGGTGTATATCATCTCAAAATCCCTTTTATAACAAAATGATCACATAATATTTCCATATGTGCCTGTCTCTCCTTGTGCCATGGGCCACTGTGGATCACTGGGATAAGTGTCTGCTCAAAGTTCAGATACAACTCTTTTCCTCATTATGTGGGGTTAAATCATTATCTCATGATATCCCCCAGACTGGGGCTCTTGATATGCAACTGGGGTTTCTTGAAATACTGTTCTCAAAATGCAATTAAAATTTCTTAAAAATTGTTTGACTTTGACTTATCATGGTTTTCCTAAAAATCATTTCACAGTGACAGACCAGGAGAGGATCCAATCATATACTATACAGAGCTTCTGCAGATAATGATAAGACTCCAATTTCTTAGCATTTTTTTTCTATTTTAAATCAAGTGAATAAAACTTTGTTTAAAAGAACCAGTTTGAAATGGAAGCTCATTCCTAAGAATGATTTCAGGATGTACCTACTGTGGAAGTCAGCATTGTTTCCTCCATCAACTGGATTTCTAAAAGTTGTTATTCCTGTAGATGAGACCACTCAAAAAATCTGATAGGTTATATCATTCTCATGAACATGCTGATACGGTATTTAATCAGAAAGCTATTGAAGAAGAAATTTCTCACCATGTTATAATGGCATATAATTCAAAATGTGAACAACAGTAGTCTTTTCAAGGTAGTACTCTACTTTGGCACACATGCAACCTCCATGCAAATGAAGGAAACTTCAAAAGCTTAGTGTTTGTCAAGTCAAAATCAATATCTCTAGGAAAAGCAAGAGGTGAAGACAATATAGAACTGATCTTGGTCCTACATATTCTCAATCTGCTGGTCAAGATTGGGAGGAGCTGCTTCTGTGATGAACATGATAGGGTGGAGTTAGGGAAGCCATTCTGTTAGAGAGAATATTTCAGAGGGAGACAGGAATCCTCTCCTTTGTAGTGCTATGTGCCTCCCAGCAGTTCCTAGAAGCCAGGTGTCTGTGTCCCATGGCTTAACCCAGTCTAATTCTGTTAAATAAGGATGATTTTCCACAATATTCAAAATAACAGTGGCATATAGGGATGATGTGGAGCCTTTGGCAGGCCCCCACAATTGATTCACAGATGATGTCTTTGGGATATTGGATTAAGACCCTGCCTTCATTTTCAGACAACAACTTTCCCTTTGAAAAAGAGGTCTTGGCCTGCTACTGGGATTGAGTGGATGAGACAGGTTGACTATGGATAACCAGGTTACTATTCAACCAGAACTGCCCATCATATACTAGGTGTTCTCACTTACAAAACCATAAATTTGGACATGTGCATCAGTGTCCATCTTTAAGTGAAATTGGTAAATATATGATCAGGCATGGCAGGATCTGAAGGTGTAAGTAATTTGCATGAAGTGTCTCAATTGCCCTTGGTTTTTAAGCCATCTGCAGTAAATTCTGTTCACAGCATGAACCTATGCGGTGTACCTTATGACCAATTAACAGAGGAAGAGTAGACTAGGGTCTGTTTCATGCACAGTTCTGCACCTGGAATTGGACAGCTGCAGCACTCCTGCCCATTTCTAGAAAAAAAGTATGAAGGACAGTGGTGAACAGAAATCCTCACAATGGCCAGAACCTCCGGCAGTATATCTGGTTGTGCATTTTGCTGGAAAGATAAATGGCCAAATGCATGACTGTAAACAAATTATGGCCTTAGCCAGTGGTTTGCCTAGATGGTCAGGGATCTGGAAAGAACATCATTGTAAAATTGGTGACAAGAACATTTGAGGAAGAGTTATATGGACAGACCTCTCTGAATGGGCAAAGAATTTAAAGATATTTGTTTCTCATGTAAATGCTAAACAAAAGCTGAATCTGCAGAGAGGGAGTTTAATAATCAGGTTGATAAGATGACTGGATTTGTGGACAGAAGTCAGCCACTTTTCCCAGACACCCCTGACTTTGACCAGTGGGCTCATAAACCATGTGGTTATAATGACAGGGCTAGCAGTTATTCATAGGTTTAGCAGCATGGATTTCCACTCACCAAAACTGATTTGGCTACAACCACTGGTGAGTGTCCAATTTTCCAGTAGCAGAGACCAACAATAAGCCCACCATATAGCATCATTCCCCAGGAAAATCAGACGGCAACCAGGTAGCAGGTTGATTATATTGGACCACACCATGATGGAAAGGGCAGCAGTTTGTTGTAATTGGAATGTAACTTTGTTAGGATATGGATTTGACTTCACTGCATGTAGTCCTTCAGTCAAAATGATCATCCATGTACTTAAAAAATTCCTGATCCAGTGTCATGTTATTTCACACAGCAATGTTTCAGACAAAGGAACTCACTTCACAGCAAAAATAGTGGAAAATGGGCTTATGACAATGGGATTCACTGGTCTTACCAAGTTTCCCATCATCCTGAAGAGCCTGGTTTAATAGAATGATGGAAAAGTTTCTTCAAGATGCAGTTAGAGTGCCACTTATGTACCTTTCAGGGCTGATGCAAGGTTCTTCCAAAGACTTTAAATACTCCAAATCAGTATTTAAATCAACACTACATGGGAACTCTCTCTTCTATTGCTAAAATTCATGGGTCCAGGAATCAAGGACTAGAAATAGGAATGGTACTGCTCACCATTACCCATAGGAAATCACTGGGAAGGTTTTTGTTTCCTGTCCCAATAACCTTACACTCTGCAGGCCTAGAAGTCTTAGTTCCACAAGGAGGAATGCTTCAGTCAGGAGATACAGCAATTATTTCATTAAACTGGAAGCTTAGGTTTCCCCCTGGCCACTTTGGGCTCCTCATGCCTCTGAGTCAACAGGCTACAAACAGAGTTGTGGTACTTCCAGGGGTGATTGACCCAGATTATCAAGGGCATATTGAACCGTTTTGCCACAATTGTGTTAAAGAAACATACTCATGGAGTGCAGGACATCCTTTGGGGCTTCTCTTGATGTTACCTTATCCTGTTGTAAGGTCAATAGGAAACTAAAGCAACCCAATCCAAGCAAGACAACAAATGTCTCAATCCCTAGTCAAGACCTGCTGAGGTGCTTTTGGAAGGTAGAGGAAAAAAAGAATGGGCATTAGAAAAAGAAAGTCATGAATACCAACTACAGCAAGGTGACCAAATACAGAAATGAGGATTGTAATTGCCACGGATTTATCTTCCCTATTCCATTAAGAATATGCTGATGCATACACATGCATTAAGAGAATATATTTTTTTATGCTTCTGTTATTCATCATGTAATATATTATTGATTTACATAACATCAGTAATATTTCTGTTTTTACTTCTATTCTTGGGTGAGAACTAGTATGTTTTTAACTGTAAGACAGTTATGTTAGGTGGAATTATGTGTCGGGGTACCCGGGACTCCCAGCCTTGGGCACAGTCAAGATGGTGCCTGGCGCTGAGCCAAAAGCGGTTGGCTATACAGTATTAGCTAGTTAACAATGTGATTAGTGCATGCCTTTCTCGTGTGCCTATTCTATACCTACAGCTGTTCGCTGTTTACCTCGTGTACTCTCCCTTGATTGGTTGAAGTGTATATAAGCTTGGTAACTTCCTGGGAGGGAGTAGAAGCGAGGAAGAAGAGTGCGAGCGAGGGCGAGAGCCGAGTGGGAGAAGCGGAGTGGCCGAAGAAGGCGTGAGCCGAGCGGGAGAAGCGGAGCGACCGGAGCAGGCGAGAGTTAAGCAGAGGGAAAGAGAGCAAGAGAAAGAAAAGAAAGAAGGGGATAGAAAAGAGGGAAAGAAAGGAAGACTGTGCACAATAAACTTCCAAAGCTTCAGACGTTTGTCATGTCTCTCTATGCGGGCAGAGGGAACCCAATAACTGGTGCCGAAACCCGGGAAGATGAAAATTTTATAAAGAAAACAAGTTAAGATATCTAAAAAAAATTTTTTTAATAAGTTAAACCGGTTATAAAAAGGTCAAAAGTAAACAGGTAAAGGAGAGGCAGCCTCGACGTTCGCAGTATAGTGACTATTGGGACACGCAGAATGCGGTCTGGTTAAAGGAAAATAAGGACACGTGGAAGGCGGTCCAGGGACACACGGAATGCAGTCCAATTAAGGTAAAAGTAGGGACACGTGGAATGCGGTCCAATTAAGGTACAGCTAGCACGTGAAAAGCGGCTACAAACTCTAATACATATTTGACAGATAGTTTTCCTTTTAGTAATCTCGTTGCTCCTGGCAGCTTGGCCACTGTTTGTTATCGTAACTGCCATAACTGAAGCTATTCAAATTAGTAACAATGGGGTCTGAAACGTCTAAATTCAGGATGCAACAGCCCCTCAGGGAGCTATTAAAAAACCATGGGACACCGTTAAAGGCAAAAACAGCTAGAGCATTTCTCGATACTGTAGAAAAGGTTTCCCCTTGGTTTTTGGATGAGGGCCTTTTAAACACCCTACAGTGGGAACAGCTGGGGGAGGACCTTCATGTAGCAGATAGGCAAAGCCCTTTACCAGTAGGCACTATGGCTATTTGGTCTCTCATTAAATCCTGTCTATGAGGCAAAAACAAAAAACCTTCACTCGCCGAGCCTCTAGTTGAAGGAAGACAGGTCTTGGAAGAAATAAAAGAGGAACGCTCATATCGTTCTCAAAATTCAGAAAGAGGAACTAACTCAGATGAGGAATTATCAGAAGGGGAACTATCAGGAGAAGAATTAGAAAAAAGAGTACAAAAATTAAGACTAGATAAAGAGCCCCTTCTAGTGCCTGTGTTGCCTAGTGCACCTCCCCTAAATAGGGAACCTCTTTCTCATGAAGTGTCCGGTTTCGGATCATGCTTAGAATGGAGTCATCTTGGATCTGTAGCATATCCTGTTTTTGAGGATGCTCAAAATCAAAGATTTCACCAACCCTTAGATTTTAAAATAGTAAAACAATTAAAAGAAGCAGTTAGTACATATGGTCCTCAATCAGCCTTTACTATAGCCTTAGTAGACACCTTGACGTCATTAAACTTAGTGCCCCAGGACTGGACTAATCTTGCTAGAGCCGCTCTGTCTGGGGGACAATACCTTATGTGGAAGACATCATGGCAAGAAATTTCTGCGGATACCGCCCGCCGAAATGCGGCAGCGGGAAATCCCCAAGTTGATAGGGACATGCTTATGGGCGTGGGACCTTATGAGACTCTTCAAGCGCAGCTTAATTATCATCCAGCAGTCTATGCACAAATTGCTGTAGCTGCAACCAAGGCCTGGAAAACATTACAAGGAGCAGGAGACTTACAAGGCCAGTTGTCAAAAGTAACTCAAGGGAGTAGTGAGCCCTATGCAGACTTTGTGGACAGGCTGATTCAAACAGCATCACGCATGTTCGGATGCGGATCAAGCCATGCCCTTAGTAAAACAATTGGCTTACAAACAAGCTAACAAATGGTGTAAGGAGGCTATAAGACCATGGAAAAATAAAGATTTATCCACCTATTTAAAAGTGTGTAGAGATGTAAATGATACTTCAGCACAAAGCAGTGCCTTTGTAGCAGCCATAGATAGACAAACCACTTTGTTGTCTGCCGCACTTGCACAAGCCCAGGGAAGATCCCCTCAAAGAACTAATAAAGAGTCTCTAGGATCATGTTTTGTGTGTGGACAGATGGGACATCTAAAAGCCACTTGTCCAAACAAAAGGCTATTCCTTGCCCAAGGTAGGAACATCTATACAGGGAATAGTTTGGGAACCGGACCTGGGCTATGTCCAAGATGCAAAAAGGGAAATCATTGGAGCAGTGCCTGTCAGTCTATTAGAGATAGGGAGGGTAATTTTCTAGGTCTAAATCCTAAACTCCAAAAAAATGAGAAACAGGGCCCTCCCCGGGGCCCGCAACAAATATACGCGGCAATTCAACAAGTTCCCCGACAGTGGTATCCTCCCACAGAGAAGGGGAGCGTAGAGCCACCTCAGGGAGTGCAGGATTGGACATCTGTGCCACCTTCAGACTCATATTAACCCCAGATATGGGGGTACAGATGATTGATACTGACTGGCATGAAAAAATCCCACAAAACAGTGTAGGACTATTGTTAGGCAGAAGTTCTTCAACATTAAAAGGACTTATAGTACACCCAGGAGTTATTGATCCTGACTTTACAGGACAAATAAAAGCTTTAGTCTCTTCACCAAAAGGAATTACGGTCATCTCTCCAGGGGATCGTATTGCACAAATGCTTGTGCTACCCAGTCAACATTCTTTATGGCCCAGTAAAAATACAAATAGAGGACAAGGAGGTTTTGGCTCAACAGGAACTACTTTAATAAATCTTACTATGGATATGGGACAAAGGCCCCTCCTAAAATTAAAAGTGGGAAATATGGAATTTACAGGTCTATTAGATACAGGAGCAGACAAAAGTATTATTAGTGCAGAGGTCTGGCCAAAACACTGGCCATTGATCACAGCAGCTCAGAGCTTGAGGGGCTTAGGAGTAGCGGAAAGCCCCAATCAAAGTGCTTCCTCACTATCATGGAAGGATACAGAGGGACATACAGGAATATTCCAGCCATATGTTTGTAATGTTCCTATTAGTTTATGGGGACTAGATGTCCTGCAGCAAATGGATATGAAACTCACCACTGATCAGATCTACCAAGGGACTCCTGTAAAAAAATATGCTACAAAACATGAACTATAATGATAAAAAAGGATTAAGAGGACATAGTCAAGGATTTGCCCAACCACTGCCCTTACTCCCACCAAAGAACGATTCTCATGGGCTGGGTTTTTCCTAGGGGCCACTGATAAACCATCAATCCCTATAGTATGGAAAGATGATAAGCCTTGCTGGATTCTGCAGTGGCCCCTAACAAAAGAGAAACTAGAGGCAGCTCATAAGTTGGTACAAGAGCAGGTACAAGCAGGTCATTTACAACATTCTACTTCTCCTTGGAATACTCCAATATTCTTAATAAAGAAAAAATCAGGAAAATGAAGGTTATTACATGATTTAAGAGCCATAAATGAACAAATGTACCCTATGGGACCTATCCAATGTGGACTCCCTCTTGTCACTGCGCTACCAAAAAATTGGCCTACTATTATTTTGGATTTAAAAGATTGTTTTTTCTCTATACCCCTATACAAAGATGATTGTTGGAGATTTGCCTTTACTTTGCCCTCTCTTAATCACACTCAACCTGATCAGAGATTTGAATGGACCGTGTTACCTCAAGGTATGGCCAACAGTCCTACTATATGTCAAATATACGTAGATAAAGCATTAACAACTACTAGACAAAAGTTTAAGAGATTATTGATTTATCATTATATGGATGACATACTTATTTGCCATCCAGAAAAAGAAGTATTGTTAGAAGCATTACAATTTATAACTCAAGCATTAGAAAAAAGAGGATTAGTGATAGCCCCTGAAAAATTACAATTGGAAGAGATCCAAGAATATCTGGGTACAAAACTCACTGCTACTACAGTCAGACCATTAAGGTTGACCATTAGGACAGATCAATTGAATACCTTGAATGATTTTCAGAAACTCTTAGGTGATATTAACTGGATCAGACCCTATTTAAAATTATCCACGGGGGAATTAAAACCTTTATTCGATATATTAAAAGGTGATCCTGACTTGAATTCTTCTAGGAAACTTACTCCCGAAGCACGGATATCCTTACAGCTAGTAGAGAATAGACTTCAGCAGTGTTACATTGATCGTTGTGATCCTACTCAACCATTAAATTTAATCATAATCTCAGAGAAACATGCCCCTTTTGGCATAGTTTGGCAAGGAGGACCTCTACAAAGTATAAATCTTCCTAGCTCTCCAGCTAAAACATTACAATCATATCCCCAAGCTATTGCTCAGGTAATATTCAAGGGATTAGAATCTTGCATTACTGTTTTTGGAATCCATCCGTCTATTATTATAACTCCTTATTCCACTCAGCAAATTAAATGGCTAATTAATGATGATGACTGGTCAGTATTATATTGTTCCACCTCAGCTCAGTTCGATAACCATTATCCCCAACATCTCTGGATTCAATTCTGTAAAAATACTCCCATAATTTTCCCAAAAGTAACTAGTGCCCAGCCTCTTAAAAACTGTGTAACCAATTTTACTGATGGCTCCAAATATGGAGTGGGCGCAGTACTTATCAGTAAACAACTTCACACCATAATAGTTCCACCCAACTCCGCACAAGTTACTGAACTCACAGTGGTAATATTAGCCTTTAAATTAGCAGATAATCAGCCATTCAATCTCCTATCTGATAGCTTATATGTTGCCAACGCTTTACATGTTCTTGAAAGAGTACCCCTTATTTCTTCCACGTCCACTGTAGCTTTTTATTTTATCACGTTACAAAACCTTATTCTACAACGTAAACATCCATTCTATGTAGGACATATTAGAGCTCATTCTAATTTACCAGGACCTTTGGCCAATGCTAATGACTTGGTAGATATGGCCACCAAATCAATTTTTGTTTTTTCTATAGAGGAACAAGCAAAACTCTTTCATGAAAAATTCCATGTAAATTCCACTACCTTGAGTAGAAAATTTCCTATTTCTAAATGTATGGCTCGACAAATAGTAAAAAATTGTCAACATTGTGCTCCTTTAATCCCAGTACAATCCTTTGGAGTTAACCCCAGGGGACTGCTACCTAATCATATTTGGCAAATGGATGTAACCCATATTCCTGAATTTGGTACTGTCAAGTATGTACATGTGTCAGTAGACACTGCTTCAGGGGTCATTATGGCTTCCACTCATTCCAGAGAAAAGGTAAAAGACGTCATTCAACACTGCCTACAAGCATTTGCTGGCTGGGGCATACCTAAAGTTATTAAAACAGATAATGGCCCTGCTTATACTTCCAAAAGCTTTCGGTTGTTTCTACAAACATTTAACATCCAATCAGTCACTGGCATCCCCTATAATCCTCAGGGACAAGGCATTGTAGAAAGAACACATCTTACCTTAAAAAATTGTTTAAATAAACAAAAAGGGGGAATAGGAGCCTCCTACAAGTCTCCTAAAGATAAACTTAATTTAGTTCTCTTTATTCTAAATTTTTTAACCTTGGATAGGGACGACCACTCTGCAGCTGATCGGCATTATAATCCCCATGATACTCCTCAAGTATGGGTAAAATGGAAAGACATCCTGACAGGTTGTTGGAAAGGACCGGACCCAGTCTTTCGTTGGGTCCGAGGGTCTGTTTGTATCTTCCCACAGGATCAACAGACTCCAGTCTGGATTCCAGAAAGGCTGATCAGAGTTGTACAACATGCAAGTGATGCTGCTCCTCCTTGCAGTGATGAGCCTGAGCCTTCCCTCAATAACAAAAACTCAGACAGAAAGGCAAACCCAGGACCTATGGGCTATTGTTAGAGCCTGGCCATATCTTTTACTTCTAACTAACATATTTTTTTCTTTTCTTCCCCCCCCCCATTTCCCACCATTTCTTCTACAGGTCTGTTAACTCTACTGATAATTTTTCAAATCATACTGTTCTTGATCACCCAACTCGTGAAAAACCCTTTCGATAACTGGCTATTTTTCATTTATAGACAAAGATATACCGGTCTACAGCCTTTCTTTGCCTTAACAGGAGGAACTCTTGCACTTTGCCGATGAAATTATGCTGCAGATCAGACCCAGAGTAGGACAACTCGTTCTGCTGACCTTAACTGTACCAGAAATATTGCCTTTCCTCCCATGTCAGCTTGTGTATTTTCTCCTTTTATGTTTCTGCTAACTGGTACTTCTAATAACACAACTTTCAACTGCTCACTAACCGTGTGCTATTTCTCACAATGCTGGAATGGTTATTTTGCCACCTGTGCAATTCTGATGCGCATTCCTACCTTTCTACCAGTCCCAGTTTCTGTTACAGATACAGAATTGCCAGTGCTAATATCAAGAAACAGAAAAGACTTTGGCATCACAGTAGCTGTGATCATTGCCATTGCAGCTTCTGCAGCAGTAGCATTGACACAACCATATAGTAACAACAATTACCTGGCTGAAAATACAGCTGCAGCCTTACAGACTATAGAGATCCTAAACCAGCATCTAACAACAGGCTTACCTCTTGTAAATCAAAGAATGAACTTACTACAAGAACAAGTGGATATCTTGCAAGAACTTTTGGGACTGGGATGTGTTTATTCCTTAAGAACTGTTTGTGTTACCCCTATTGTATATGATAATCCCAGCACCGTGGCTGGGTTATCTAGAAAATTGTCAGCCTATTTTATCGATTTGATGGTCTTATTTCAAAACCGAGAGCTGAAATTGTCAAAGCTAATTCTACTAGGGTGCATATTGTTTCTGTATCTAATATGGCTAAATAGTTTTTTCTATTTGTGGCTTTGTCAAACAATGGGCAGGCTTAGGAGCTATGATAGTGCTCCTCTGCCTTGTCTCCCTTCTCTTCATTTGCTTTGGCATGCACCTACAAGACAGCCAACAGAGGGATCAGATTATCTTTCATTAGGCCATGACCGCCCTAAAGGCCGGCAGCTCCCCACAAGTATGGCTCTCGATGCTGGACCGGTAGTCAGAGACGGGTAATGAAGGAGGTGGCTATGTACCAACCTAAGACAGGAGCTGCAGCATGCTCTGCAGACTCTGATGATGGGTAAGGACATATGCTGACCACTCAACCTAAGACAGACACGGTCCCGAGCCTTAAATTTATAATAAAGAAAGGGGAACTGTCGGGGTACCCGGGACTCCCAACCTTGGGCACGGTCAAGATGGCACCTGGCGCTGAGCCAAAAGCGGTTGGCTATACAGTATTAGCTAGTTAACAATGTGATTAGTGCAGGCCTTTCTCGTGTGCCTATTCTATACCTACAGCTGTTCGCCGTTTACCTCGTGTACTCTCCCTTGATTGGTTGAAGTGTATATAAGCTTGGTAACTTCCTGGGAGGGGGAGTAGAAGCGAGGAAGAAGAGTGCGAGCGAGGGCGAGAGCTGAGTGGGAGAAGCGGAGTGGCCGAAGCAGGCGTGAGCCGAGCGGGAGAAGCGGAGCGGCCGAAGCAGGCGTGAGCCGAGCAGGAGAAGCGGAGCGACCGGAGCAGGCGAGAGTTAAGCAGAGGGAAAGAGAGCGAGAGAAAGAAAAGAAAGAAGGGGATAGAAAAGAGGGAAAGCAAGGAAGACTGTGCACAATAAACTTCCAAAGCTTCAGACGTTTGTCGTGTCTCTCTCTGCGGGCAGAGGGAACCCGATAATTATGAACTGTTAATGTGTTGATTTGGAGATGAAATGTGATATAATGTTTCATGTTTGTGCATGAAGTTGACAAGGGACAGACTTGTAATGGTTAATTTGAATTGTCAACTTGATTGGATTAAGTGATGACAATGATGAAGAGGCTTCTTTTAGTGTCAATGAGGGCGTGTTTTGGAATAATTGGAATGTAGAAAAAAAACTGAAGTGGAACCCCTTCCAAATTGTGGGCAGCAACACACAATATGATTGACTAAAAGCTGTAAAAATTAGGAGGAAGATACTGATGCAAGCTCAGGTCTTCTTGAATGGTTTCTTGATTGCTGTTTGATTGTCTGAAGATATTGGACTCTCACTTTTTCACTCTTGCAAAGTAGATTCTCCCAGTGATGCTGCAGGTATTTTCCAGAAACCTTTGTCTTGGACTAGGGTAGCACTGTTGAACTTTCTTGTTCTTGGGCTTCTGTATCTTGGAATATGCAGCTGCTTGTTCTTCCAACTCTCCAACTGTAGACCACCATATTGAACTATCCAGTTTCTGATCATGTAAGCCAATCTAAAAACTTCCCTTTTTATAATCATACGTTTTCTTGATTATTTTCCTCCATAAAACCCTATTCCAAGCAGTTCTCACTGGTTTGAGGGAAAATGTATTATGATGCATGTATCACACAGCCCCACCCCTCAATTTTGTTAATAGGAAAATTGCACAATTTCTAACAGGATTGTTTCCTTGATTTTGATAATAAATGGAGTCTTAAACATGAGGGTCCCCCAGTATTTACTATCTTTCTAACAAATAAAAGTTCTGAATTTTTTGAACATTTCTATTTTTCATGTGTGGTATGTTTTTCCAATCATTTGTCTTGTCCTTTTCTTCTTCTTACAAGATATATTTTCTTCAAATGTAACCTATATCAGAAATTAACATTACATCCCTGTGATTTACACATCTTTACACATAGAATATCCAGTCTAGCGGCAGGTTGATTTCTCCAGCGTGTAAAGTACAATATTAGCACTGGGTATGAGAGGTCATCCAGGTACCAAATTGTCAACTTCAACTCATAGACCCTTATTTGAGGAGTATTTCTCAGATCAGCCTAATCATGATAAAACTTGTGTTCCGACTCCGATCACCTAGAACCTATTGTGCCAGGCAGGATCACAATGGGGCACAGTTGGAAGGATTTCTCTTCCCTCATCTCTATGAAGGGATCCCATTGCTCAGAATGCTTTCTAACAATAATTGTACAATAGCATATACATTGCTATAGACATTTCTTCATAATAGTTACCATAAAATATTTTCAGAATTTTAATCATATATACTTGATGTGCTTCATTTAGTGATTTGCATTTTAAAATTTGAGATAGCAGGATAACAAAAGTATATTTTTCTGTATTTTTTTCTTGGAATTACTAAGAGTAAGATTAGTTGTGCTAAGGATTACATCAAATTGTTTTCCTCTCTTTTGTGCACACTATTAGGAGAGAGTCTAATTTTTTTCTGCTAATAATTCAGAAACTTACTTTCAGAAAACCATTTTTCAATTTTTGTAAGACAATGAACAAATAAATCCATAAATTCCTAAATATTATTGCTAATTCATGGTACTGTACACTCCTGCATTTTATTACTCCTGTTTGTAGAAATGAAGAATTCATAGCCATACTGAAATTACATCCTCCAATGGCTTTGAGTCACAGGCGATTGAAACATACCATCAATGAGTGTTAGATTGCTTTGGTTTGGTAAGGCTCAAATGTGTCAAATTAATTAAAGCAGATCCTGTATGCAACTCACAGAAATAATGTGACAGAATGCATTTTTTTGGTCTTGTTTTATAATACATTATTTTTGTGTAGAGAAGGCAATTTAAAAGTTTTCTTGTCTGTTTTAGTACAAGGGATTGAAGCCAGGACAATTACCACTGAGACATTTCTTGCCAAATTTTGTGATAGTGTTTCACAAAGTTGTTTAGGACCTTGCTAAATTATTGAAGCTGGTTTTCAACTTGCAATCCTCCTGTCTCAGACTCTTGAATCAGTGCAATACAGGCATTTCCCATTGCACCTGGTCTAGTAAAATTACTTAAAGTTATTATTCTATGCTAATATGTATCCATTTAATCTGGCACTATAACTATATCCATATTTGATTTACATGACATAAATTTATAAGAATGAGCATAAACCATTTAAATGTGCATAGATGCCAAAAATAAAAGAAGTAAGTCCTAGTGATCAAGTGTAATGGCCATGAGTTTAGATATATGAACAATTGACTTATATCTTTCTATTCTTCTTTGTTGGACTTTGGTGACATAAAAAACACTGAATGAATGAATGCAGAAAATTGTATCTCATTGCCTTATCATTAACTGGGGATAAAAATGTCTTTTTCTTTTGGTGCTTGGGAGTTAAATTATCCACAAATAATGCATGTTGGCCCTCATGTGTTGAAACTGAAAAGTTGATCACACAGAACTTGAGAACAGAAAAGCTATGTAGATCTATGCAAAGAAAGGATTTGAGATAGACTGTATAAGAATGCTAGAGATAGTTAAAAGGGTAAAGTAACACTTAGGTTTTAAAGCATAATAGAATGATTACACTCTATTATTATGTATGCAATTCAAAATAACCCCAGCAGAGTTTTCAGGCCTCAAATATAAGAAATAATTTTTGAGAAGATTGAAATTTCCCTGAATTGATCACTATACAATATATACCCACATTCTGAAATTATAATTCTATGTCCCATATTCAGTAAAACTGGTAGATCCCAAGTAAAAATAAAATAAACAAAAATCAACAATTCAATATTTTAATGAATATTAACATCACCTAAGATTTTTAAATGATGTCCTATAGTCATTGATATTTAACTTTTCTGGTTTCTCTTAATATCTTGCCTTATAGGTCTACACAGTCCAGAGAGTCCTGAAATGATATAGCCTCACATGCATGATTTTATCATGACTACATTTTTTCTACATTTGTGTGTAAATCATTTAAATTATGTACATACTATTTCAGATGCTTTAATTAAAGCACAAAAATGCTTTGTAAAGAAAATATTTCATCAGTAGATTAATATCAAATTTTCCATATCATTTTTTTCTTGGGTCTCTGAACTGGAGAACTGCTTAATAGGGAATAAAATTTGGAATCATTAGGACATAGGTCTTTCAGTCTTGGATCCAATGTTTTTTCTTTAATGATAATCTTACAATGGAATGACTCTTAGTCTATTTTAACTGTGAGTTTATTTGTCACTCTGATTTCATATGAATGAGGGGGAAACATTAGGATATATTCCTACTAGTATTTGATAACTGGACATTGTTCCCTTAAAATAGATATCTGGTCATTATAATAACAGGAATCTAAGATGGACAGCTATACTGGGATTCAAACACAGACCTAAAATACTACCAGATTTCTTTCTGCACATATTGCTAATATGTTCTAATGTTTTGGAGGTTTTCTGAGACAGCAAAAGAAGTAGTCATTATCAAAATACCTGAGTTAAATCTCCAAAATCAAATGTATGAAGAACTGAAAAATATAAAAATAGTTGTAGTCATATTTATACATGTTATTATCTCAGAAATACTTTCATATATGATACTTAATGTTTCACATATAATAGTTCTAGATGATAGGTAATATGATTTCCTATACTGTAAAGATGGGATGATATTATTCAGCATCAACATTACATTTGAACTCAATTGAAATTCACAAATGAAAATTTAAACAATGTGTCTTAGAGGGCATGCCTCTCAATGCTGTGTCAGTTGATGTATTAAAGATATTACATCTGGTAATAAATCAGAATTAAGGCAAAACTGAAATAGTATATTCATGGGTACAACTACTCCATTGAGATTCATTTCCTCAAAGTGTTAACATTCTCTACTATTATGCAATCCTCCCTTTTCAATTCACCAAAACTTGTAGAGTTTTCATTATGTACCTTGAGCTTAATCAAAAGAGAAAGATGAAAAACAAGTATGACATTTCACAGATAATTTCAAGATGAGATTAAAATCAAAAAATATTTTCAATACTAAATGGTAATTCTGAATATATAGAAAAACACATGTAATGTGGGAGCCTAACAATCATTACCTACTCCAGACATGTTTTGGTAATAATAGAAAAATGGCACATACAGTTTGTAAGAAAGACTTGAGTGCTGAAGTGAGAAAAGGAGGTATTGAGGAAAGTCCACACTTTTCCTTATGGTAAGAATATAGGCTGAAATTCATAAAGGTGATACTAATTTAAATACAGACTTTTTATTCATTTTCCCTAAGATATATATTCTGATTGTGGGAGTTTTTCAGTCGTGTCACACATATATGAGAAAATGGTTAACAGTCAGAGGATTATGTTGGCTGTAAATCAATTACCCACAAATTTATCTACTCAGTAAACACACAGGAGCCAATAGTCTTTGAATGTGACAGTGCCTGACGGATCTGGCCATACAAGCTCTAGCCTTTAGCAACAGCATGGTGTAGTCCAACTCTCTTTTATTTATAGACACACAGGTAAAGGGGGTCAAGATTTGGAGGAGCTTCTTCTGTGATGGACAGGATAGGGTGGAGTTATGGGGGACATCCTTTTAGGGGAAATAGACAGGGATCTCTCTATTTCTGCTAGATAAGGATGACTTCCCATATCTCCCCCTATTTAATATATTACAAAAGGTTTCTAAGAGCTGTTTTGGAGTCTCAGATCTTGGTTCTGGGGGACTGGCAATGTGACAGTGAATGGAGCAAACACGGCTACAAATATTGTGATAGGATATTTAACTTCTCATTGTCGAGTCATATTTTCAGCCTGTTGAATCGGATTCCTCATTTATCCCCATGATGGCAGGTGGAGTGTTTGGTTCACTTGGTTTTTACTCTTCATTCTCCTCTTGGCTTCTGGTTTTCCCTGGAGGTTAGAGCTGATGTCTCTGGTTCAAACTTCAACCATTTGAACCTTGGCTCCAGGTCCTCCATGCTTCATTGCATATTCAGTTACCCAAGTAGGGCAGAATGCTCCTTGTGAAAAGACACAAAAATGGCCTCTCCCCCCACTATTACTGGATCTTGTCCTTTCTACTGTCCTGTTTGAAAATCTTTCCACCGAAGTAGACCCAATGGACCTGTCACAGTGGATGACATAAGTGTCTCAGCTGCTGTGTGACCTTCAGAATCACAATTTTAAAAGTGTAAAACAAAAAAGGAATGATTAAGTTTAATTTGCATGTTCTTACTTCCCACTTTTTGTTTTTGTAATTGTAGCTTAAAAGATAAATGTGTTCATTCTACAATGAATTACCCTTGAGGATTGTAAGAAATACCTGTTTTGTGTTCAATACAAAATTGGTGGCAAAACAGTTGAAAAGAACTACTATAGGCCAGAGCATTATCAGTTTCAATCTGTAATGGACATCCTAATACTCCAAAAGCAGCTGGACAATGGAAAATAACATGTTGAGTCTTCTCTCTTTTGTAACCTCCAGTCTTTATTTATTCTAGGTGATTTTGTTCCATTTTCTTTTGCGTCTGTTTTGTTGCCAAGATATATGACTTTTTAAACTATAACTCTGTTCACTGGTTTTCATTGTAGAGGTATTTCACTTTTTAAATTTTTTTGATTCCTAAGTAGTTTCTTTTGGAGGCTAGTGTGAATAGGATAGTCTTCTTAATTTCCATTTTAGTTTATTCATTTTTAATGTATAGAAATTCAATTAAATTATGGGTATTAGTTTTCTATCCCTCTACTTTTCTGAATATCTTTATGAGTTCTAGAATAGTACCAGTTGAGTTTTTGGGACTTCTACATATAAAATTATGTTGTTAGCAAAAAGAAATACTTTGAACTCTTTTTCCTACTCATATCACATTAAATTCTCTTTGCTTAATTGTTTTAGCCAGAGTTTCAAGGAGTATGTTGAATATAATTGGTAAATGAGGACATCCTTGTCTTCTACCTGCTTTTAGTGGGAATGATTTAAGTTTCTCCATTTAGAATGATGTCAGCCTTGTGTTTGTCATATATAGGAACTTTCCAACTATACCTAAGTTTTCCAATGTTCTCAATATTGAGTGGATGCTGTATGTTGTCAAAAGCTTTTTCTGCATCTACTGAGATGATCATATCATTCGTATCTTTATGTCTATTTATATTATGGGCTGTATTTATTTATTTCCATATGTTGACCCAACCTTATATCCCTGGGATGATCATGGTGCTCTATAACTTTAATGTGTTTTTCTATGCAATTTGCCATTATTTTATTAAGAATTTTTTGCACTATGATCATCAAGTATATCAGCATGAAGTTTCCATTCTTTGATATGACTTTGTCTGATCTTGGTATCAAGCTACTAGTTTCATATAATTAGTCTGAAAACATTTCTTAGTTTTCTATTTTGTGGAAAATTTGAGGAGAATTGATGTTAGTTTCTCTTTAAAAGTGTGGTAGAGCTTGGTTGAGCATCCATGCAGTCTAGACTTTTCTTTTGGTAGGTTTTTCATAACTTCTTCAAATTCCTCACTAAAATTTGTTCTCTTCAAATTATCTATATCCTTCTGATTCAATTTGATTAGGTCACATGTATCTAGGAATATTCTAACATATTGGAGTATAAGAACACAAAGTACTTTCTGATTCTCCTCTATATTTTAGTAGGGCTGTGGTGTTATTTTCATCATGGATTTTTAAAATTTGCATTTTTTCCTCTTTCCTATATTTAGCTGGGCTAAAAATTTATCAAATTTATTTAGTGTTTCAAAGAACCAACTTTTTTCATTCATTTTTTAAAATGTTTATATAATGTCAAATTCATTGATTTGGAGTCTGATTTTATTTCCTGGGTTCTATTGACATTGTTATTGATTTGTTCTTCTTTGTCTATGGCCTTGAAATGTCATGTTAGTTCATTTATTTACTGTCTTCTTGTTTATTTAATGAATGAGCTCAATGATATGAACGCTCTTCTTACAGCCTCCATTACAGTGGCCCAGAAATTTTGATATGTTGTACCACTGTTCCCCTTTACTTCTAAGTATTTTTACTTCATCTGATTCATACTGCTATTCATTCACCATTCAATAAAATGATTTAGAATGATTTAGTCTCCAGGCGTTTGAGTATTTTCTACTTTTTGTCTTAACATTGATTTCTAATTTAATTCCATTATTATGTGATAGTATGCAAAGCATTAGCTTTATTTGTGTGTGTGTGTTTGCAATGTGATGTTTTGGCCTAGAAAAGGATGTATTTTGCAAAATGTTCCAAGTGCTGTTGAGAAAGATATATTCAGTCATTGATGGATAAAATATTCTACATATGTCTGTTAAGTATAGATTATTTTAATTCTGTAGCATCTTTATTTAGTTTTTGTTTGAATTATCTATGCAATATTGACAGGGGTATGTTAATGTTACCCAATAATACAGTGTTTTGGTCTATTTGATTCTTGATGTTGAGGAGAGTTTGCTTAATATGCACAGCTGCTCCTTTTAGGGCATGAATATAAATGACTGCTATTACCACTTGTATGATTCCCTTAAGCAGAATAAAATGGCCTTCTTTATAGGTGTCTTCTGATTAACTTTACTTTGAAGCTCAATTTATCTGATATGAGAATAGAAACCCCTGATTGATTATGAAGACAACATGAATAATATATTTTCCCCAAACTTTCAACTTTAGTCTATGATGTCTTTCTTTATGTGTAAGTCTCTTGAAGACAGCATATAATTGGGTCTTCTATATTGAGTCAATCTGCAAGTCTGTCTTTTTGATGATTTGAGACAATTTATGTTCAATGTATTTATTGAAAGATGTTTTTGATTTCCTGTCATTTTGGTTTATTTCTAGTTTTTAACTTGAACTAATTCTCCTTTGTGTATTCTTTTAGTGTTGTTTCTGCCTTTGCTGGTTTTTGTTATTTCTCCATGTATTCTTGAAATATTTTATTGACAGTATTTTGTAGTGTCAGCTTTAACTTGTGAATTCTTTAAACTTTTGTTTATCATGGAAAGTTTTTATTTCATCTTCAATTCAAAACCTTAATTTTGCTTTATAAGTATACTTGGGTGGCATTCATTTTATTTAGAGTTTGGTATATATTATTCTAAAATCTCCCACCTTTTAGAGTCTTAGTTAAAAAGTCAGCTGAGATTTGAATTGATTTTTCCTCAAAATGTCACCAATCTTTTTCTGCTTTTTATATTTTTATTTCTGTATGTTAAGCATTTTGAAAATGGTGTGTCTTTAAATGAGTCTCTGGCAATTTTGTATATCTGAAGTCCTATATGATTTCTGTATTTAATTTTCCAATTTATTTTTAAGATTTGGAAAATTCTCTTATGTTATTTCATTGTTAAGGTTGTGCATTATTTAGTCTGTATTTCAGAACATTCATCTTAAAATTTCTGTTCATAGTCCTTTACCATCTTTTATCTCCAGTCTTTTTTTGTTTTACAATTATATACTTTGTCTTAGTCTTGAAAAATCTATCTTCCATGTGGTCTAGTCTGTTAATGATGACTTCCATTGGATTTTTATTTGGTTTAATAATACCTTCATTTCAAGAATTTCCAATTGATTCTTCCTCAGGATCTATATCTCCTTATTGAAGTTATCTTTCACTTCTTGTATTTTCTCTCTGCTTTCATTTATTTTGTCATATTTTACCTTATAGATCAGTTGACAATGAACTTTCAAAATTTATCTTTGGCATTTCCTCTATTGTGTCAGTGGAGTCTGTTGTTGAGGTAATCTATGTTGTTTGGTATGATGTGTTCCATTCATTTCTCATATTGTTTGTGTGTCCACCCATATATCTGGGTGGATCTGAAGAAGTAGAGTTTCTAACTTATGAATTTATACAGTGCCTCTATGTTGTAAACACCTCACAGTTTCGGGACAGAGACCAATGATACACAAAAATCTATGCCAAAAATATATAGCAGTAGATAAGGTATTTAGTTTCTATTTTGACATCTACAGTGTTACTTGGTGTAATATGCAGAAATGGAAAGATCAGCAATTTCCATCAGTAAAAAATAAGTAATCATAAATTATGTCTGGCACAAAGTCAAAAAATAGGTGTTGTTTATGACTTTTTCCATATTAATTACTGCTGTGTCATTTGTGGTAAGGGAAGACATTATATATATCAAATAACATTAAGAGATATTAAGGATGGAATTCAGTATGAGGAAAGAAGAGATAGCAAGGTAGAAAATGTTTGCAATTTTAAAGGGTAGATAGGACAGATGCAGTGGTAACAGGTTGTGTTAATAAGGAAGAGGGAGAAAAATAGAAGAAAGAATAGAAAGGAAGTATGAGGATAGAATTTGGTTGTCACAATAGAAAAGGGAGGGGAAGAAATGGAAATAGAGAATTCAGTGGTGGAAAAAACAAAACAAATAAAACTATGTTGTTTAAAAACCTTGACAGTCAAAAAACTGGCCATGAAAAATAAATATCTTCAACAAAAAGGCTAAAAATTAGGAAAGAGAAACAAATCTTTATATGTATAGGTGTTCTTGAACGAATCAGTACAAATTCAAGTAAAACCGAACACCAAATCAAAACAAAACATAACTAAAAAAAATGTGAACAATCTGGATGAAAAGTTATGAAATTGAGGAGTTGTTTTGAGTTTGTTGGACAAATACTGAGCATATGTGTTTGCTGGCTGTCCCCGACTGATTTTGTTTTTTCTTGAGGTGTGAACTGAGTGTGGGCATAAGGGCCTGGACTGTTGAGTCTTTCCTTTTTAGTGTGTTGACACGAATTTGCCAGCTGGGCTCTAAGATTTCTAAACTTCCCTTCTTGTGAGATTTGTAATGGGTGGAATGGGAAGAGCTGTCCATCCATTACCGGCGTATGCTCCCAGTTGGGTTCTGTGAGAGAAGTTTCCATAGGTGGAATTCCTGGTCGCAAGGACTTAGTTTTATCTGAGGTTCTTGATGCTTTATTTTGTGGTGAGTTGCTGACCTTGTTAAATCAATATTCTTCTAAAGCCTCGCAGATGTCAATCTGTGATGGACTGGACAGGTCAAGTGGTGAAATGGTGGGCTGGTTGGGACAGCCTGTGGGCCAGATAGCAACATGGGTGCCTGGGTCAGGTTAACCTGGTAGGGACATTGCAGCCTGGCAGGCTGAACTATGTACCAAGTAGTGAAATTGCAGACCTAGTAAATCAAGCAGTGGCCAGGATGTGAGGTTGAAGGGATTGGTAGACTGTGTCCCAGGGGTCCAGAGGTCCAGACAGATTGGGATTCCAGGGACCAGTCAGATAGGGAAGGCCAGGGTCACTTGTATGTCAAAAAACTGGCAGTACCAGGAACAGGGAGTACCCTATAATGGGTGGGTGTCAGTGACTCAGCAGTTGTCAAACTAAGTGGATGCAAGGGAAAAGTGGTTGCTCTGATCTTGGAAATGCCAAGGACCAGTCAGGCAGTCAATCAGAGAACCAAGTGCCCTGAAATTAACCCTGTCAAATTTCTGATCCATTGTAGCTGGTCTTATGAGCTCCTTTGAGCCATAGGACTCACAGCATTGGAGAGAGTTGGGTTCTACCTAACCTCTCCAATTGGAGTTTACCAAGGCAAAAATGATCTTGGTTTTTTATTTTCCCTTGGTTTGTGAAGCTCAGTTAAGTCTTTGCTAGGCTCAGAGAGGTTTATGCAGGCCTCACCATCATCTCTCAGATCTGGGTTTCCACTACTCATTTTCACAGCTGTAGTGTACTTGCAAGATGACTCCTAGTTTGGCTCTCCACTGATGATTGGTAAACTCATGGTAAATTTTTTTAGATCATCTTAGTGAATTGAACAATCTGGTTCAGCAAGAGCACATTGGCCCTCCAGTCTCAGGAGTTTCACTTGGAGACTCAGAGAGAAATAGTATTTCTGCTATTTGAGTTCTGAGTAACTGACCTAGGAGACATGCTGCCTCACTCTAATACACCATTTTTCCTGCCTTGATAATAATCTTTTTTTGATTATTTCACATGTGTACATATCACTCTATGAGTTTTTCATGTCTTAAGTCATTAAACCAAAAATGTGATAGCAGTAATAATATTCATTATTATGATATTTTATGAAGTGTCCACTAAATAGTAGAACTCCATTTTTACCAAATTTTATTTGATCTTGAATACAGATTTAAAGAAATTTTAAGGTCAAAAAAGAGTTTGAATGTTAAAACAATTATCAGAGCAGGACAGTTATTATAAATGAGAAGAGCAATGGAAATATGTTAAGACTAGAGCGAAGTCATTTGAACCAAGTGATACTTGTATTTTATGTGTACATATATAACAATATAAACTTTTTATACATTAAATATAATTTTTATGTATGAAAACATAAAAATATTCAATTTTTTAAAACATAAATCAAATTGAGGTAGAGAAGTTCTTTTAAAAAATGACTGAGTCAGGCACAGTGGCACATACCACTAATGCCAGCTGTTTGCGAGGAGGAGTCAAGAGGATTGTAATTTCAATGCCACCCTAGGCAACATACCAAGGCCCTAAGCAACTTAGTGAGACCCTGACTCAAAATAAGAAACAAGAATAAAAAGTCCGAAGGACATGTATCCATGGGTACCATCCATGGTCAAAATAAATAAATAAATAAGGCTATAATGGTCAAAGGGACCATGAGAAGGATGATCAATATTATCTGAAACAATATTTTGTTTAAGAAGGTGGCAATCACCCAAGAAGAAACAATACCCCCTTAAGAGTGAAGTATTAATAGATATGAAGTCTCTTGTGGTCAAGTTCTTAAAAGATAGATTTGGTTGTATTTGCCAAACAGCCTGTAAAAACCAAATTCTTCTGTTTAAATACTTTTTTTTTCAAAAAACCCACTGATGCATACTAATTTGTGCAAGATCTGAGAGTTTAAAGTAACTGTTTCAGATAATCATCCAATAATACCAAATCCATATCCTTTACTAATGGTAATGCCAGGTAACAATGGCTGCCTAAAAGTACCAATTTTAAGAGATGAGTAACAATTCAGTACTACTGGGTTTTCTTACATAGGGATTTATTTTTTGTTACTTTTTAAATACAAGTCTATCAAAATTGCTAGCTGAGGTTCATGACTGGATCAAGAAATCCTTTCACAATGTGAGGATGATCTGCTTATAACCAAGTATGAACTCAGATTTTTAGATACTGTATTGCTTCAGTGAAACATCTCACCTCATGCAGATATAAAATGTCCACTAAAATGGCTAAGTTTTGTAAATAAGTCTCCTATCTGGGATTCCAGATAACCCAATGGACCTGAATTTTGATGTCAGATTTAAAGAAGTATTATCCTGACTTCTATAAGTTTATCTTAAGCCTTATAGAAATCAGAAGCCAAAGACAGTTACATGGGTTCCTGTAAATGTCAGTGTTATGATTTAGATATTAGTTGTCCCCCAAAAGCTCATGCATTAGACAAGGCAAAAGGTTCAAATATTAAATGATTAGGTTATGAGAGTCTTGCCTATTCAGTGCATTAAGCCTCTGATAGGGATGGAATCCTAACTTTAGGCAAGGAGGGTATGGTAGAAGAAGAAGAGTCCCTGGCACCATCTTCCCAGATGCTTTTCTCCACCACACTCTCTTGCCATGGTGTTCTGTCTCATCCCAGTCACTAAGGAATGGAATCAAACATCTCTGCACTGAGAGTTCTGAAACAGTAAGCCCCATAATAAACTTTTCCTTCTCTGAAATTACTCTTGTAACTAATTTTGGTCAAAGCCATAAAATATCTAACTTAAAGAGTCAGATACTGGTCCCTAATTTTGGATTAATATGTAAACTTCTGTATGAGGCCTTAAAATGAACAAATAAAATATTTGACTTGTACACTAGAATTCCAAACTGCCTTTGAGAAGTTAAAATAGCCTCATGACACTCCCTGCCCTACACCTGTCTGACACAAAAAAGGTGATAAGACTATATAGAGATGAGAATCAAGGTACAGTCCTTGAAATTCTCAGCTTGACCATACAGTGAAAGGAGGTTTCTCCTTCCTTTGGGATGTGATTTCCACTTGTGATATACCAGAAAAGGCTGAGAAAACACTCTCAACCATTTCTTTGGGGAAAAATATATCTCAACAGAGTACAGCACAGATGAGAAATTTCAAAAGTTTTCACAAAGAAGGAAACATTAAAATGAAAAAAATGAATATGAGTATAAAGCAATAATATTTAAGGAAGCTAAAATTCAAGCTAAAACACTACTGTACACTAATCAGGAAAGAAAAAAGCAATCACACACATACAAAAAGTCTAATGGTCACAGAGATGTTAAGTGATCAAATTGTCACTCCTGTTGTGGCAAGATAAAAAAGTAAAGCAACTTTGGAAAATGGGGTGGTGCTATCTACTCAGGCATACACTATGAACCATTAGTTCTACCCCTAGACAGAAGAGAAGTGGGGAAATGATTCTATGAGAATGCTCTAACTGGTCCCCAACATTGCTGCCTTTACCACTGGGAAAGTTTCCTCCAGCTGTCTCCACATTGTGCAGGTTAAGGCCTTTCAATCTGGATGATGGAACCCAGTTTTCATATAAGTTCAAACAGAACCCCAGCACCATCTCAGAGAAAAGCATAAGACAGTGATTGATTTAGCACCAAGGACCTGAAGGATAAGAAGAATATGAAGAATAAAGCAAAATGGAAAGAGCAAAATAAAGAAGTGGTAAAAGAGGCCAAGAAGGGGGTTGAGGAGGAAAAGAACCTGCTGAGGATGAGGAGGGGAATAAACAATATGTGGAAGACAAAAAGGAACAGGAGAAAGAAGAGAAAGTGAATCCCAATTGGAATAAATCAGAAAGTGGGGTGAAAGCATGAGAACCCTTCCAATGGGTTTGGGATAGGATGCCCCTTGTAAAGTGAGAGTGTAAAAAAACTAGGCTGTGGACATTTTATCCTGCACAAGAGATGCCACTCTTTTAACTCCAGCCTTCTCATTTTTACCTGTCTAGATGCTGACACTCCCCACTCACTCTGCCATTATTACACCATCTTGCGTGCTCCATTTGAGCTTTGCACTGGTCAACAGTTGCACTTCTCCCCTTCTTTGCTCTCTTGCTCCCTCATGCCACTTATAGTCTGGTAGCCTCTCTTAGCAGTCCCAGCATTGCATCCTGCTCCAGTCTTTTCCTTCTTCATCTTTAGATTTACCCCACATCCTCTCTGATCACAGAGCAGGAGGCTGGAGTGGAATCAGGGTTGGAAACAAGCCCACAGCTTCCACTTTCTCCTCCAATTTTACATTAGTGAGTAGAGAGGGAGTAATTCTTCTGTTTTATTTTTTGCTTGTTTTGTTTCTTAAAAAGAATAAATAATAGTATATAGAAAAAAAAAGAGAACTTACCATTGGGGATTATGAAGGGGTACTAAGAGGAAGAGGGCATGAATGGGTCATCAGGGCATAATTAATATTCTATTTCTTGGTGTAAGCAATAGCACATGGTATGTTTCCTTTGTGGTAACTCAAGAATCTCTATAATTTCAATATTTGCCTGTTCTTGCTGTGCTCAATAAAATCAAATTTATTACATGAATGACTGTGAAGAAGAGTGAAAGGAGGGATTTAAAAGGACATTTGGGAACATTCAGTTTTTAATTTTTTAATTTATGTGACTCAGGAGGCTTAAGCAGGAGGATTAAGAGTTCAAAGCCAACTACAGCAATTTAGTGAGTCAGTTTGAAACTAACGAAACCCTGTCTCTAACTGAAATGTAAAACAGGGCTGGGGATGTGGTTCAGTGGTTAAGTGCCCTGGGTTCAATCAACAGTACTTAAAAAAAAAAAGAAAAAGAAAAGAAAAGAGAGCAAATGAAATTGAAAAAAACTCTGGTAAATTCAAAAATTCAACAAGTAAAAGCTACATCAATTATATACTATGTAATTGCATATATATGCATATATATAATGATGTCTCACTTGAAGTTAACATATTCTGGAAAATTTATTTTAAGATGATTCTGCTATTTTCCAAAATCTGAGTGTAATGATAAGAATCTGGATAGTACAGATTACTACCTGGTGACACTATTTGATATATACATTCCATTGTTGTACATGAAGTCTACCACTGACCAAAACCATGATGCCACAAAAGACTGATGTTATGAAGTGAAAACAGTCAGTGCAGAACTCATAATAAAGTGAATACATGGTGGATCTCGAGAGAAAACTCTTAATATGTCTCTCGCTATTTAGACAGTTTTAAATCACAGAGATTGTAGTGCAGGGAAGAGGAAAAATGGCATTCTTTCCAAAGAAAGATGCTAGAATACTGGGATACCTGCTTGATAATAAAAATGTTTTTGTATCCTTCATTCATATCACATAACCCATTTTCACATACTAAATATAAATATAAGAATTATAAATAAATAATAGCAAAATATAAAAGATAAGATAAAGCATCCTAATGTAGACATACAAAAGAGTGAGACAGGATGCATATGGTGGTGCACACCTGAAATATCCAGTACTTTAGAGGCTAAGGCATGAGGTTCACAAGTCTATGGCCAACCCAAGAAACTGAGTAAAGTATGTGTGAAAATAAAATTGAAAAAGAGCAGAAGATATAGCTCAGTAATATTACACAAGTTTCAATCCCCAATATCACAAAAGAAAAAATGAACAACAAAAAAATTTAAAATTTAAAAATTATGCAAAATAATACTTTTAAATTTATAAATTATATAAAATTGAAATAAAAATTCTATTCATCAAGTGATTCCATGTAATAGTGCAAGCACAAATGACCTAATTGCTTCACATAAAATCAAACCCTTATAAAAAGAAAGAAAAATACAGACTGAAAAAGAAAAGTAGGCAAAAGACTTGAAAAGTAACTTTAAATAGGAGATACCTAAGTGTTCCATAACCATGAAAAACTAAACATCTTTAGACATTAGGTAATGTAAAATAAAATCACATTGTGTAGACAAAATTAAATAGTATTGATGAACATATGGAATAAAGGCATTCTCATAAAGGGAAGATATATTTTAAGCTCTTTTTATCCATGTGCAGAAACTTTTTTTTTAAATCAAACATACATGATACACCACCACCAGACACAGAGACTGAAATTACAAATCCTGGACATATGAGGACATAACCATATATTCATCCAGAGTTGAAACTCAGGGGCATGGTTAAAAGGAAGTACTTTTAGGAAGTAAAACAAAAATAAACTGTGGAAAATAAAGGTTCTAGAGGCCAGGAAATTTTTTGTTATATGCAGTTTGACAAATACTAAAAAACATATTTTATAAAGATGTCACATGAATGTTGTATTTCATATGCAAGCATATTTAATAATGCAGAATTTGAGAAAATAAAAATACATACAAGTACATCAAAGAACCAATTGTACACTCTAAGTATAGATGATAAAACTTTCATTATAAGGATGACTATTTTACCCAAGTCAATCTATAATAATATTACAACAAAATTAAAGAAGAGAACAAAGGGAAAACATCTAAAATTCTCCTGGAAGGTTATACATATATATAATTAGCCAAGAACTCTCTGAAATATAAAAGCAAAAGTACCAGGTATCATTACCTAATTCTATTACATGTTATAAAATTATAATATTGTGATAATATAAAGATAAAGAAAATACAAAAGAGAAAATTACATAGGTAAATCCACATGTATGTAAATATTGTTTTTATTAAGAAAAGGGTCTATATAAATCCAATCATATCAAGAAAATTATTCTGAATGAGTAACACAATCCAACTTAAAGGTAGATATTAGAACTAGAACCACAGACCACTGGTTGCGATTATATGCCGGATGTGTGTGACACTGGGATTATACCTTAGCACCACCCACCAGAAATCAGATATTAAGAGGGATGATTATAAAAATATAGCAATATATGATCCTCCTAACTCTCAATCCACTCATGAATACACCAAATAAATCTATAATATTTTGAATACCTCTTAAATTTACAAATTGATTAGAGGCATATAAAACAAAAAATATGCCATCAGAAAAGTAGGAAAAGTTGGGAAATCCTGGGGCATTCACATTCCTTGAGCAATGATCCTTATATAACTGGAACAAGATACTTAATCCACTGTCACCCTGAATAGAGGAAGACCATTTCAGTCATAAATATAGCACATTTAACTCTAAATTATCTGTAGTTTGAATTTTAATTTAACTGGTGCACATAGAAAAAAAGACTAGATATACATGAGTGTCAAGATCAGAGAAAAGGAGTGTCTCTCTAAAATGCAAGATCCATGGGCTTTATACCTTGGGACCAGGGAAGAATAGGTGTTAAATCTCAAGGGTCCAAATTTTTCCTAAAAGATATTTCCCAGCATAATCTGCAAAATGCTGTTGCTAACAGTTGAGCTTCAATCTATCCAGCACCAGAGAATTATCAAGAGAAACACAGTCCATAACTGCAGCCCAAGTGGTAGTGAGCCCTCTTCCTCAGCTCACCTCAAGGATAACTCCAGGGCTAACAAAATTTTTCTGTAAGGAATTGTCCAAAATCTAACTTTTTTCATTCAATGGACTACATACTAATCTTCCAGGATTTGGGAGCAATGACAAATGCACATGTGCATATCTCTCTATATCACAAAGATGTGGCTCCACATTGGTATGCAAGAATTTTTATGGGCTGCAATCCCCACCAGGAGAGAAGAAAAAGGGTTAAACATACAGATTCCTGTTTATTTCTAAAATAGTTTCACATTACCTTTTGATGAGCATAAGGCAGCCTGGTTTCTATCAAACTTTCAACATAAATTTAGAGCAGCACTAAACTATAAGAACTTCTGCAGCCTGAGTGCAGCTGTTAGAAAAACTGCTATCAGAAAATGAAAGAAGAGCTAGTACCCCAATTATATGGAGATGGATGAAATAAACATTTCCAAACCATACTGGAATATGATTTCAGTAGAGCTAATTTGTAAAAAGCCTCGAAAGTTGAAAGGTCTTTAAAAATTAACACAATAATAACTCAGTGTGCATTTTCAAAGTATGTGAAATCAGTATGTTAAATAAATGGTTGCATTCTCATCTTCATTGGAGCAGTATTCACACTAGCCAAGGTCAGGGAAGAACTGAAGTGACTTCTTGATGAAGGGCACACCATGAGATATCTCCCAGCTTTAAGGCACTTGACTACTTTCCTGAAAAGCTAGAGTCCCTAAATTTAGTGTTCTCTCTAACAAGATAAGCCCCAAGTACTGACATTCACTAGACTTGATATTCACTAAACACTCAAGAGACATTAGAAGTGCTACCTGTGGGATCCTTGTTTCAGTTCTGAAACACAGCATCAGGAAATTACCAGAGGGGGGAAGGAGAAACTTCTGACATAAATTCCACCAGGGGACTTCTCAACACAAAGATACTGTGACAAGTTTTCAGGCCTTGGAGAGACAAAAGGAGAGTACAAGCACATAATTTTGCAATGGTCAAGTGATTTTACTCTAATTCCTACCATGTGAAATACTCATAATTAATGCTCATAATAATACTGGGTATTTGTCACACTGGCATACTAAAACTGAGCTGCATACTCAGCCTGTGTTTTAAAATTTTGAGACAGGTCTTTCTAAGTTGCCTATGTTGACCTTGAAATTGCAATCTTCAAGCCTTAGCCAACTGAGTCTCTGGGATTATAGGCACGAGCCATTGCACCCAACCAGAAAACAAATCCTTTAGAAAGTTCTATCCAGCTCTTGGTTAAAAAAAAATTAAAAATACTTTGCTCATTTGAAATGTAATAGGGGAAAATAATTGATAATACTGAGGAGAGGAAAAGTTGTAATTGGGAATATGGACAGGGAGCTGGAATTTTAGAGGATTTTATTGACATATGTATATAAAGACTTAGGCTGGGAAACAGGGTTCTGGAGTTCACATTTTGCTTCCCATACATTTAGAACATTCAGGAGCATTCAGCTAGAGTGACACACACCTGTAATCCTAGCAACTTGTGAGACTGGGCACAAGTTCAAGACCAGACTCAGCATGTGTTTCAAATAAAAAATACAAAGTACTAGGGATGTAGGTTAATGGTAAAGGATCTCTGGATTCAAAGCACAGTACCACCATCCCTCCAAAAATATAAAACAAGCTCAGGAAGAAAGATCTGAGACACCTACAGTCTACAGATCACAGTCCTCCACATGCAGAAAAACAATACATGGGGTTGTAATTCTGATGATAATCTCTCTCCACAATGCACCACACAATCTGAGAATGTTCTGGAATGCTGTCATATATGTGCTCAGATAGGATTTTAGGTAGCAACTGAAGATATTCTGCAGAAACAGGACAGGACTTGTGGAGTCTACTGCTGACATATGACCCACTTTAGAGGCCAGTAAGAATTCAGGATTAAAGAACAAAACCTTATTTGACAATTTGGCTTTAGACATAATTGCCAGTCCATGATATTTTTCTTCCTATGATGAAAGTCCCTAAATAAGCCAGTGGGCTTGGAGTCAAGATAAAATTTGTTGTCAGGCATGGTGACACACACATATAATCCCAGGAGCATGTAAGGTTGAGTCAGGCAAATTGCAAGTCCAAAGTCAGCCTCAGCAACTTAGCAAGAACCTATCACTAAAAACAATAATAATAAAAAAAAACAGTGCTGGGGATGTGGTTCCATGGTTAAGTGACCCTGGGTTTAATCCAGAGTACAAAAAAATTGTGTCTAATTTAAAAGCCTAAACATCTCCATTACACCACATGACACATGACTCATACAACTTTTCTTATTATTTTAGAATTTTATTAGTGGCACTTATTCAAAAAGGCAGGATTTCTGTGGATGGGGCTATATGTGTGTGAGTGCATATATATAATTATTATTATATTTTGCTTGCTTTCTGATATCAGGAATGGAATGGACCATGGCCAGTATTTGGAGAGAGAAAACCTACCTCTGGAAGCTTTCTGCTTAAAGTTTCCTTTTTTCACTCAGGGCAGTGCCTCTCCTGTTTTTTGGACCTGAGAAGAAATACAGGTAAGGAATTGTGTTCCTCACCTAAAAGAAAAGTAGGTATATGAAATTAAACCCCTATCTCTCACCCTGTACAAAATTCTGTGGCGGGTGAGACCCAGGGCCCAGGGTTACACCACATGCATCTAAGATGGTGACTGGCAGAGAGCCAAAGGGCATGCTGAATGCACCTTGAGAAAAACAGGAAGTGGTTACCATTGGCTGTATGATAATAAGTTCAGCCGCCTAGCACGTGGACAGATATATCTTACATGTATGCTTGAGCTCATGATTGCTTGACCTTTAATAGGATTGGATGGACATATCTGATTACAATTGCTTATGCATGAGACTGCTTATATATTGAGGGTGTTATCCGAATATAGCAGAAGCTGCTTCATGAACTTCTGAAGAGTACGTGTCATTTGTCCCGCTGGTCAGCAGCAAGTGGCAAACTCCACTCAAAATGAATCAAGGATCAAGGAATTAGACATGAGATCTTTCACCAAATAGAAGAAAAAGTAGGCCCAAATCTCCATCACATTGACTTAGGGCCAGACTTCCTTAACAAGACTCCCATAGCACAAGAAATAAAAGCAATAATCAATAAATAGGATAGATTAAACTAAAAAGCATTTTCCAGCAAAGGAAATAATCAATAAGGTGAAAAGAGAGCCTACAGAGTGGGAGAAAATCTATTCCACACACACCTCAGATGGAGCACTATTCTCCAAAGTTTATAAAGAACTTAAAAAATTTACATCAAAAATACAAAGAACTCAATCAGTACATGGGCTAAGGAACTGAGCAGACACTTCACAGAGGAAGACAAACAGGTGATCAACACATACATGAAAAAGTGCTCATCATTCATAGTAATTAGAGACATGAAAATTAAAACCACCCTAAGATTTTATCTAACAATTAGAATGGAAAATATCAAGAATACAAGCAATAATAAGTGTTGGCGTGGATGTGGGGGAAAAGGCACACTTGTACATTGCTGGTGGAATTGCAAATTGGTGCAGTCACCCTGGAAAGCAGTATGTGGATTCCTCGGAAAATTGGAATGAACCCACCATTTGACTTAGCTCTCCCACTCTTCAGTTTATATCCAAAGTACTTAAAATAGGCATACTATAGCGATGCAGCCACATCAATGTTCATAGCAGCTCAATTCACAATAGGTAGATTGTGGAACCAAACAAGATGCCCTTCAATTGATGAATGGATAAAGAAACTGTGGTATATATACACAATGGAATGTTATGCAGCCATAAAGAAGAATAAAATTATGACATTTGATGGTAAATGAATGAAGTTGGAAAATATCATGCTAAGTGAAATAGGACAAACCCAAAAAACCAATGGTCAATTGTTTTCTCTGATAAGTGACTGATGAGATATAATGAGGAGGGGTTTTGTGGGCAAAGAGAAGAATGAAGAAACTTTGGAGAAAAATGGGGTTAGAGGGGTTGGCAGATTGAAAGATACTAGAATGAAACAGTATTTCTCTATGTATATGTATGATTATATGAATGGTGTGAATATACATTGTGTATGACCATAGAAATGAAAAGTTGTAACCCATTTGTGTAAAATGAATCAAAATGCAGTCTGGGGGCTGGGGATATAGCTCAGTGGGTAGAGTTCCTGCCTTCCGAGTATAAGACCCTGAGTTCAATCCCCAGCACCGCAAAAAAAAAAAAAAAAAAAAATACAGTCTGTAAAAATTAAAGGAATTAATAAAAAAATTTAAAAAAATAAACTTCCTAGGACCATAAAATAAAAAAAATTTATAAGAATAAAATATGGTTGGGGTTGTGGCTCAGTGGTAGAGCACTTGCCTAGCACATGTGAGGCCCTGGTTTTGATCCTCAGCACCACATAGAAATTAATTAATTAATTAAAAGTATGGTGATCATCTACAAAGAGAAGAATATTATAAAAAACAAAAAAAAATTTTTTTAAAATATTGAATCTTTAAAAAAATGAATAGAGGAAATGCATTTTGATTTTTGCTCTTTTATTTTGAGAAAGCAACTTGCTGTCTTGCCCAGATTGGTCTCAAACTCCTCAGCTACTCCTACCTTTGCCTCCCAGTGCTGGGACTATAGGTGTGGGCCATATTTTTTTTATTTATATGTATGTAAACTGAAGTTCTCTACAGAAGTTGCATCAGTATTAAAGATCCCGTAGCCTGCTTAACCTTTGCTGTTTAGAACTTCAAGATTGTGGAGACAGAATATTGTAGGTTGAAATCCAAAATTACCTTCCTTGATTTATTTTAGGCCCTTTAATAAGCCATTTACTTTAACTTCTCCATCTGACCTAACAGTCTAGTAAATAATGGATAAACGTCTCAAAAAGTATTAAACTTAGCAGACCTCCATCCTCCATCTCTGAAGTTAAGATTGCATTAATACCCAAAACCTGTAGAAGATATTTCCTTACTCTGCCATAGCTGCCTACCCTGATATCTCCATCAATGTCATTTGGAAATGCATTGATGTATGACTTCCTTTTTTTCTGACTATGACAGTTTATGTAGGGCTGGGGTTGTAGCTGAGGGTTGGAGGGCTTCCCTCACATGAGTTCAATCCCTAGCTCCACAGTAAAATAAATAAAATGAAGGTAGTGTGGCCATTTACAACTTAAAAAAAGAGAGAAAGAAAAGAAAAAAGTAGGTAAGATACTGGCCTGAGCCTATGTGTGTATATATATTACATATAAACAAAACCTTTTTATATACCTGATTGTTAATGGGGCACTTCTTCTCACACCTGGGGAAATCCTGTTTCAGTTTATAAAAAGAAATGACACCAGTCAGAAGTAATCTCAACCTTTTACAAAACAGCAAATAATACTGATTTCTATGTCATTTTCTAAACATAGCTGAACATGGGTGATAGAGAAATGCAGCAGACAACTCCTTTATTGGGGACAAAGAGCAAAAGCAGTACAAGGAAGCAATTTGTTTTACCACCTTGAAGCACCAAGAATTGGAATTTGGAATTTAGAAAAGAAAGATTCAAACTTTTATTTTGGAAATGTGGATGACATTGGTGCCTACAGTAAAAAGATTATTACAAGATTTTGAAAGAAAATTCATGTGAGTGGCAAATAATGGTTAAACAATCAGTATCTGCACAGCATTTTCCACATGGTTTGTCAGCTGTGGCCACAGCACATACATGTATTACTAGTCTCCTTGATGAGCATGATTCATCTGTGTCCTCCAAAATTATTCCCATTTTAAAGATAAGAAAACACAGGTTTCTGGATATTAAATGACAATTCAGCTGCACAGAGAGAACTAACCAGAGGTGGAACTATATGAAATTCCTTCAAAGTGCCTCAAAAACTGATTTGCTCCTGATATAGAGGATGTGTCTAAAGAAATGTTATTTTCTCTCCATTTTGAAGAGAGTACCTAGAGAAGACATCCTAGAAGCAAAACGATTTTTTTTTTTTTTACTCGTTCATGTTAAGTAACTCTTGGAAAACTGAGCTATTAGTTCCTAGAGTTCTTTTGAAGTAAGTGCTTGCAGATTACAGGGTACAAAAAAAGCACATCACATTCCCAGAGTCTGAGTATGACTCAGAAAAGAAATAAATCTAAAAGGCTCATGAGAAATTTTGAAGAAAAATATGTAACTATTTCTAAAAATATATGTCCTTTTCTTGCTATCTCTACAACATATCATTAGAAAACAATAAATTATGATGCTTATTTCTAGGATTTGCCAAATCTTATTCTATATGATTTTGTATTAATGTCTAAAATCCATAAAAGAGAATACATGATTCACTGTCAAAACATTTTAAAAAATCTTCAAGGAAGAGAGTGGATATTTTAGTAAATGTGTCATTCAATAATTTACTTAGCCAATGATTTTGAGTAAATATATTCATTTTTCTGCAGCCGTAGAGAAGTGAGAGTTTCCTTATTTATATTTCCTGTTAGAATTTTCAAATACAAACTGTAGAATTTCATTTGAAAAAAAACTTCCAAATACAAAACATACAAGATGCCTACAACACACACCCAAGGGTATGAAAATGTAATTTCTTTATTAATTAAAAGCAAAACTTTTTTTTTTCTTGAAATCCAAATCTATCTACCATTTTGAATACACTTTCTTAACTTTGAAGCCAGAAACCACAAAAGAAATGCAGGAAAATGCCTTGAACTGCCAATTAATACAAGGGACCTCTCTAAGATTTCAATAATCATAAAAAAATTCAAAATCTAAAGATTATTAAAAATATTTAGAGAAATATAAAATAAAATTCCATCATAGACACAATTAAATAAAATTGATGATGATATAAAACAAGTGATTATACATAAACTCAAGTTTAATGTTATTTGTGGAAATTATTGCTATTGAAGATATATGATGCTCACTGTCACAGATAACAAAAGAAATTATAGCATTTGTGACCATGATAACATGAAAGAACACAACATTACTCACCTGAACACCAACCATACAATCCCAGGGTCATGGTTAAAGAGAATATACATCTTGGAAGAGATAAATAATAATCTGTGGGAAAAATGGTTACTAGGAGCCAGCCACATTTTTAGTTATACTATATTAATCTTAAGATATAGTATAAAACACTGTGAATAAGTTTTGTATATGTGCAATATGCATGTGATATTTCACATGTATATATGTTTAGAAAGAAAATATGTAGAATTTATGAGAAAATAAATATCATCAGAAACACATAAAGACACATCCCATGTGTAGATGATAAAACTAACCATTACAAAGAAGACAATTTTCCCCAAAATTAACCTACAATATATTCCAGTAAAATTGCGATGTACCTATATGAATATATCAGAGTAAATTCTTCTTTTATGTGTATCTATATACCAATAATTTATAAAATTTTAAATAAATGGAAGAGGGGGTAGAAAGAGAAGGAAAGTGGAACTACTGGGTAATAAAATGGAGCAAACCATATTCCATGCTTCTATGATTATATCAAAATGAAGTCAAATATGTGTAACTATAATGCAATAATTAACAAATCAACATGATTTACTGTTAATGAAATAAGAAACTAAATCAAAAAGGTCTAAAATTCATCTACAAAATTATATATAATTTTAGCCCCAAATTTTTCAATTTTAAGAGCAAAAGGAGTACTTATCATTACCTGATATTCATGTATATTGTGAAACTACTATTTCAGTAATCATCAAGGAATCACAATATATACAAAATCTGTATATAAATTCATATATATTTAAAAATTATACACTTAATTGCAATAGAAAAGTCTAGATAAATCAAGCCATAGCAAGGCCAATCTCACCAACTAACTTAGACCCTGTGTCAAAATTAAAAATAAAAAGTACTAGGGTTATATCTCAGTAGTAAAGTATCCCAAGGTTCAACTTCCAGCAACACATACAACAAATAAAGAAAAAGTAAAACAAAATTAGCTAGCTCAGGAGGAAGCAAGGTCCCTTTAGACCACAGCTACTCTCCCGCAGAAAAATGGCATGTGAAGATTTGATCATAATAATGGGCCCATTTGTCAATCACCAGCATGGGGTGCACTGCTCCACAGGAGGACTCAGGCCTGCAGACTCCAGAGACTGCAGAGAGTCCCGGTCTGCTAGCTCCAGTTCCTTCACAGCCAGTTCCACCATTCCAACAGCCTCCCTTCCCATGCTCATGATGCCACTGTCCACTCATCATTTCCTGCTGCTCAGGAACCAGTCCTTGTCCCTAGGGATCTTCATCCCATGCACAGAAGAGCAACATGGGACTCCAAAGCAGGAATGAATGCCCAGAGTGAAATGGCTGATACAGCGGACTCAGGGGAAACATGGAATGTGGCAGAAGTCTGCCCCCACCTCCCTGGCAGCCCACAGCATGGGACAGATCTAAGTGCTCCTGATTAGACAGGGCCTCAGACCTGTCCCTGGAGTCAGGAATCCTTCTCTGTGGGTGACAGTGCATAATATCCAATCCAGGCATGAATAAGACCAGAAGAACAGGTTCTTGGTTGCAGCATTTTTTTTTTTTGAGGCTTGGTAATTGCTCCCCAAAGCCTGAGGCTGCTCATATTTTAAGGTAATTTTTTCTTCCAAAAATGGGATATAGTGCAACCAGCAGAACATTTCCATTTAACACAACACACAAGGGCATTTCATTTTATGGATTATGTGTGCCAGTATATTGTTCAAGAATGAAAATATGACAATTACTAAAAAATGTTATTTAACTTTTCTGCACTCTGTTCTTGTTAGGAGACAGACAACTTTGAACGGGAACAACACCTTAAGGCAACATTATCCAATGGTAACACCTAAGGCACAAGAGTAATTTAAATTTTTCTAGTATTGATAGTATAAAATGAAAGAGTTGAAATTGACATTAAGAGCATAAACAGCCTTTCAAGAATATTACCTTTATGTGACTTATAAAATACTATGAATGAAGTATATGTGCTTTTGGAACTACACCCTCAAGTTTGACTCCATCATTCCTCATTTGACAGTAGCCACATTCCACATTTGAGGACTACAGTTCACCTGTTGTCAGAGACTTAAAGAGTGTGATCTATCTCTTTATATGCTAGTGTTGAGGGATAGAGTTCCCCAATAATATTTCTCTTCAGACCTAAAGTTAGATGAAACAATACCCTGAGTGGGAGAAGGAAGCTCCAACCAGGAAGTGTCCCAAAGAAGATCATTCTTTCTCACGTCATACTGGCCACAGGTTTTTCACATTGCAGATATCATAAAGCAGAAAAAAAAATGGGTTTCTTAGGGGTTAGGGACACATAGCCAGCAAAATTCCATGGCCCTGACTCTATTGTTTCCATATATGAAATGCAAACTTATTTGGCAATTTGGGGTTAGACATATGGCCAAGTTGTAATATCTGTTTCCTTCTGTGTATCTACTCCCACAATTAGTAAACAGGTGGGCTGGGACTTAGGATGATCTGTGTCTGATTCCAAAGTCAAAGTAGTTTCACCCAATCACAGAACTCTTGAAATATTTCTTATTCTCATCAGGCTTGGAAAGTGAGAATTATTCAAAACAGCAGAATTTGTGATATATGTACATGAAATCCAGTTCCGTGTATAGCATAACACAAACAGAACATTCTCATATACATATATCATCTTGGGGCCACCATTCCAGAACCCAGGGAATCCTGATGCAGTTTACATCAAGAGCAAACACCATCTGAACTCCCACTTACATATCAAAATATAGGTAGATGTCAAATAAGTGGGAAGTTAAATCAGGGTTTATTAATTACAGAACAGGCTGACCTAGAGGGATGAAAAATACCTATGTTTTCAAAAAGACCTATGTTTTCAAGTCAAAGTGGGGCATGGACTATAGAGCCAAGGAGCAGTGATTTTTTTATTGAGGGCATAGAGCAAAAGGAGGCCAAGGAGGAACATATAATTATTGGCAGTACCATGAAACATCAGATCATTGGAATCTGGATTTTCAACAGGAAGCATTGACATATTGTGTTTGGGCAGGTGGATGATATGAGTGCCTATGATAAAAAGGTAATGTTTCTGAAATAAAATGATATGTCAGAAAATGGTTAAGCACTATCCAAACTTAGACTATGGACAAGAGTTTAACAAGAAAAATAACTTTTTTAAATGCCAAAATCCAGAGAATCCTGGCTGAAGAAGCTGCTATAGTCAGAGATTTCTTGTGCCAATGAAAGTTCAAATTTGACAAAATGTTATAATTAATATGAAACAATTAGCATTTATTAGGATCTTGTGGTATGTTAGGCATTAGTTTAAAGATATTAAACATTAAAACTAGAGTTATTAATTCCCTGATTATATCAAAATTTGATATTCAGAGAAATTAAGTGAATTCTAGATTACCAATATAGTAGTTAATTGAGTCCACATTTGAAAACAGGTTCATTTGATTTCATATCCTACTCTATAAATCAATGTGGAGTTTGTTACCTCTATTACTGCATTCTTTTCTTCTGACTTTCTTGATGTTTCAACCATGTAGGGTTTTTTTTTAACCATTAATTTCATCTTTTCTTTTCTTTTTTGGTATCTGGAATTGAACCCAGGGATATGCACTGAGTCACATCCCCTGTCCTTATTTTATTTTATTTAGAGACAGGGTCTTGCTGAGTTGCTATGTGGCTTGTTAACTGCTGAGACTTGGTTTGAATTCATGATCCTTTTGCCCCAAGGTCCCACAGGTGGGATTATGGGTATGTGCCACCACACTTGGCTCACCTTTACTTTTGATGAGAAAAGAAATTTCATTGAGTAAAAGTTGTAATACAAGGTGTACTGAATAATTCAAGTTTTTTTTTTTTTTTTGGACTGGGAATTGAAATCAGGTGCATATTAACACCTTGCTACATTTTCAGTGTTTTTATTTTGTTTTTAAAATAATTTTTGATATAGGTTCTTGTTAAGTTGCTGACAGTTTCGTGAGTTTTCTTTGACTGTTCTCAAAATTGAAATCCTCCTCCCTCAGATGCCTGTAAGTAGTCAGGATTACAAACAATTGCCATTCTGCACGTCTGAATTTCTTAAAATACAATTGAAGAAAACAACCAGAATGCATTTCAATGGAAGAAATACCTACAGTGCAACTTTGTAATTGAATAAGATGTTATAAAAAGAAAAGAGAAAGAAAAATCCATCCATCCAAGGTTTTGCACTATGTAAAGTTAAAGCTCTAACTAGGGAGGTTACTTGCATAGAAACAAGCCCTTACTTTTTAAATATGGAATATCCATCATTACCTTATTTTAAAATTTTTGGATGGGTTCTATACCTTAGGTATTATAAAAAGAGAGCCAGATGTTTTCAAATTTAATTTTCCTAACAATCTCTCAAGGAAAATTGTTTTACATATTGAATACTTGGTCCCAGGATGTTCATCATATACTGGGACTTGGCAGAGATGAGGTGTGGACACAGTACTTAATTCCAACAGATAAATCATCCTACTTGACCACATTCTTTTCAGGTGCCTCGTATGTGCTCAGTCTGGAGGCCAATAAGCAGACAAAACTTATGATATTCAAATTACTGAACTCTATAGGATCAAAAAGTCTATTTTCTCATACTTTACATTCAGTTGTTAGGGAGGAATACATTTTTCTTCATCTTTTTTGAATTAGTTTCTTAGCAAATATGGTAGTCTTCAAAATAGAAGACCACTTTTTCTTTATCTAAAAGTGTCTATTGCTCTGAATATTGCAAGAATACAAATGAGTTTCTGTTTGTTAATATGGTTTGTTAAAATTCTTTTACATACATTCTTTTATACTGGAAAATTGCTATTTTTAGATACATTGGGAAAAATATGCCCACCATCTACTTCTATAGATGACTTTTAATTTTGATCTTACCGAATTCAAATAAATTTACACCATGTGTTTTCCACATACTGCTTGTGAGATGACTTTTTAGGCCACGTGAATGTTTTCATGAAGTCAAAAACTATATATCCATTAATGTAAACATTATTTTAGGTAATCTATTGCTAAAAGGTTTTTAAGAGTTTTATGTTGATTACATATTTCAAAATGAGTCATATATAATTATTTGTTATTATTACTTATTTATTATTTGTGAAAACCCAGAACACTTAAAACTAAAATATTTGATGAAATAATAATTATTAAATGCTGATATCTTGCAAAATTTATGATCACAGTTTTTCAGACTGTTTTCTACATTTCTGATCTCATAAGAAATGCTTAATCATATTCACAAATAAACTTAATGGAAATTATAATTTTGTAAAATAAGCAACAACCAAATAGAAACAGTCCCTGAAATACCAAATGTGTGTCTTTTTATGTCTCACACTTGGACAAAAGACTGGGTGATGTACTGGATCATTTAATTTGTTGAAATAATCTGTATTCAGCAGTTAGTATTCAGTACTAAGATCATTTGTACTCAGTCATAAGAGGCAAATGGCAGTCTTCGGTTCTTCATTATATCAATTCTTCTTCAGACTCTTTAGGAAATTACTTTCAGTCATTAAGATGAGCTCACAGAAATAAACTAAATTGAGATAAATAATTGACCAGCTGCCACATATTTATTTAATTGAACTAGGTGAGTATTAGTAAGTACAATACAAAGGGTTTAATTGTGTTTTTCTAATTGACTAAAATAATATAATTTCTTCATTTTATGTTAAATAATGACCGTATTTCCTGACTATTATTTTGATTTTATTGTCAGTCTTTTCCATACTAAATTAGAAGAAGGATTTAAAACAGATGTGCTTTACTATGTATTAGAAAGATATAAAATTTAAAGAATTGAATTTTTAATTAAAAAACAGGCAGTTTAATTAACATAAAGTTTTAGAAGGAAGTTAACATTTTCTCTATTAATAACCATAGAGAAATCATTTAGGGTTAACAGAAAAGAATTGACTACTCACCTTCCAACACAGCACATGATGCTTTCACTATAATCTTTGTAGCTATGAAACTTAGATATTTTTCTCTTTTTCCCCACCTTTTCCCTGATGTTCTCCCTGATCTTCTTTTTCCTAAAATTCTCCTTCCTGATCTTTTTCCTAATCTTCTCCTCTCTGATTTCTCTTCCTTAATCTTTGCCTTCCTGAACTCTCCCTCGTAAACTCATTTTCTCTGAATCCCCCCTGTAAAAGACTCCTTTTCCTGATGAGAAGGAGAATCACAGTCTTTAGGACAGGAGTTCCCTGTTTCTCCTTTTCTAGCAAAGCAATAAATCATCTTTTTCCTTTTGCTCAAAACTGTGTCCTGTATATTATATTGGCATCTGGAATAAGAACTGAGATTTTGGCAATAAATTTGGCACCCTAGATAGGACCTGAAAGTAGCCCCTCCTCCAGCTTTCTTGATCAGGCTTGGCCTTCAGGTGACTCCAACTTCTATGATGAAAATACAAGATGACTGGAGAGTTTGTTGAGAGCAGACTGCTGAATAAATTTGGTGATGGTGTGAGTTTGTCTCAGACTGAACCAGAGGAACAGTTCTGAGTAGAGGGTGAGACTTAAGGACTGTCCCAAGAGCTGTTGAAACACTTTTAGCTTTGGGGATTTCCTGCCTTATTTCCCTGAATTGCACAGTTGCTCTATCAGTTGCTTTAATTTGAGAAAAGGAAATTGAATACAAAAAATTGTGACACCCTTTGCCATTTGGTCTTGGTCTTGGTCATTTGGTGTGCACACCAAGATCCTTGATTCCATACTCCTAATTCCTCTTTGTGGAAACATCTGATTGCTTCTTCTTGGGACATCTGTGACTCCAATTGTGTGGGAGTCTTGATTCAGTGAGACTTAAAATCTAGAGATAAGTACTCCTTTCTTATCCCTTCTAGGTTCTCATCTGTTTTTTGGCCTTGATCATTGGAATTCCTTCTGGTTTTCTGTTTATTTATATATACAAATGCCCCTTTTGAGATATGACTTGTACTTCACTGGTTTTATGGTTAGTCTCTTGGGAAACATCTTGCCTGGTCAATTTAAAGGTTTTCATCTGTTGGTCATGGTTTTGGGGTTCCTCTCTGGTTATTTCTCTCTGTTTCTGTTTTGTACAAGAATGCAGTTGGAATTGGTCTGTGGAGGTAAAGTGAGTTGAAAATAGTGCCAGCTTTAAGTCTATAACAAAGTTTTTTCTGTAATAATCTGATTTTTTTAACTTAATCAATGTTTAATCCCCTGATAGGGATTAACAGAGCGATAACTGCAGGCAGGTAGGGTATAGCAGGAGGAAGTGAGTTCCTGGGTACATGACTTTGGGTCTATACTTTGTCCTTTCCTTTTTTTTTTATTATTGTATACAAATGGGATACATGTTGTTTCTCTATTTGTACATGGAGTCAAGGCATAACATTTGTGTAATCATATGTTTACATAGGGCAATGATGTTTGATTCATTATTTTTTCCCTTCCCCACCACCCCTCCCAAACTTCTTTTTCCTCTATACAGTCCTTCTTTCCTTCATTCTTACCACACTCCTTATCCCTAACCCTAAACTAAGCCCTAATCCTAATGCTAACCCCTCCCACCCCCCAATATATGTCCTCATCCACTTATCAGCGAGATCATTCATCCTTTAGTTTTTTGAGATTGGTTTATCTCACTTAGCATGATATTCTCCAATTTCATCCATTTGCCTGCAAATGCCATAATTTTATCATTCTTCATTGTGGAGTAATATTCTATTGTATATATATGCCACAGTTTCTTTATCCATTCATCAACTGATGGGCATCTAGGTTGGTTCCACAATCTGGTTATGGTGAATTGAGCAGCAATGAACATTGATGTGGCTGTATCTCTGTAGTATGCTGATTTTAAGTCCTTTGGGTATAGGCCAAGGAGTGGGGTAGCTGGGTCAAATGGTGTTTCCATTCCAAGCTTTCTGAGGAATCTCCATACTGTTTTCCAGAGTGGCTGCACTAATTTGCAACACCACCAGCAATGTATGAGTGTTTCTTTTTGACCACATCATCGCCAACACCTAATGTTGCTTGGGTTCTTGATAATCACCATTCTAATTGGGGTGAGATGAAATCTTAGGGTAGTCTTGATTTGCATTTCCCTCATTACTAGGGATGTTGAACATTTTTTTAATATATCTGTTGATTGCTTGTACATCTTCTTCTGTGAAGTGTCTGTTCACTTCCTTAGCCCATTTGTTGATTGGATTATTTGTATTCTTCTTGTAGAGTTTTTTGAGTTCTTTATAGATTCTGGAAATTAGCACTCTATCTGAAGTATGGTTGGCAAAGATATTCTCCTACTCTGTAGGCTCTCTCTTCATATTGCTGATAGTTTCCTTTGCTGAGAGAAACCTTTTTAGTTTGAATCTATCCCAGTTGTTGATTCTTACTTTTATTTCTTGTGCTATGTGAGTCCTGTTAAGGAAGTCTGATCCTAAGCCAACAAGTTGAAGATTTGGACCTACTTTTTCTTCTATAAGATGCAGGGTCTCTGGTCTGATTCCGAGGTCCTTGATCCATTTTGAGTGGAGTTTTGTGTAGGGTGAGAGATAGGGGTTTAATTTCATTCTATTGCATATGGTTTTCCAGTTTTCCCAGCACCATTTGTTGAAGAGGCTATCTTTTCTCCATTGCATATTTTTGGACCCTTTGTCTAGTATGAGAAAATTGTATCTATTTGGGTTTGTGTTCATGTCCTCTATTCTGTACCATTGATCTACCTGTCTATTTTGGTACAAATACCATGCTGTTTTTGTTACTATTGCTTTGTAGTAGTGTTGAAAATCTGGTATTGCAATACCCCTGCTTCGTTCTTGCTACTTAGGATTGCTTTAGCTATTCTAGGTTTTTTATTCTTGCAGATGAATTTCATAATTGCTTGCTCTATTTCTGCAAGGTACATCATTGGGATTTGAATTGGAATTGCCTTGAATCTGTATAGCACTTTAGGTAGTATGGCCATTTTGACAATATTAATTCTGCCTCTCCAGGATCATGAGAGATCTTTCCAACTTCTAAGGTTTTCTTTAATTTCATTCTTTAGTGTTCTGTAGTTCTCATTGTAGAGGTCTTTCACCTCTTTTGTGAGATTGATTCCCAAATATTTTATTTTTTTTGAAGCTATTGTGAATGGGGTAGTTTTCCTAACTTCTCTTTCTGAGGATTCATCACTTATGTATAAAAATGCATTGGATTTATGAGCATTGATCTTGTAGCCTGCTACTTTACTGAATTCACTTATGAGTTCTAAAAGTTTCTAAAAATTTCCAGGTTCCTCTAAATATATAATCATGTCATCAGCGAACAGGGATAGTTTGAGTTCTTCTTTTCCAATTCCTATCCCTTTAATTTCTTTGGTTTGTCTAATTGCTCTGGCTAGAGTCTCAAGGACGATGTTGAATAGAAGTGGTGAAAGAGGGCATCCCTGCCTTGTTCCAGTTTTTAGGGGGAACACTTTCAGTTTTTCACCATTTAGAATTATATTGGCCATGGGCTTAGCGTAGATTGCCTTTATAATGTTAAGGAATATTCCCACTAACCCAATTTTTTCTAGTGTTTTGAGCATGAAGAGGTGCTGTATTTTATTGTATTTTATGCTTTTTCTGCATCTATTGAAATAATCATGTGATTCTTAACTTTAAGTCGGTTGATATGGTGAATGACATTTATTGATTTCCGAATGTTGAACCAACCTTGCATCCCTGGGATAAAATCCACTTGATCATGGTGCACTATCTTTTTAATTTATATTTGTATGCGACTTGCTAAAATTTTGTTGAGAACTTTTGCGTCGATGTTCATTAAGGATATTGGTCTGAAATTTTCTTTCCTCGATGTGTCTCTGTCTGGTTTAGGTATCAGGGTGATATTGGCTTCATAGAATGAGTTTGGGAGGGTTCCCTCCTCTTCTATTTCATGGAATACTTTGAGGAGTATTGGAATGAGCTCTTCTTTAAAGGTTTTGTAGAACTCAGCTGAGAACCCATCTGGTCCTGGACTTTCCTTTGTTGGTAGGCTTTTGATGACCTCTTCTATTTCATTGCTTGAAATTGGTTTATTTAAGTTGTGTATGTCCTTCCCATTCAGTTTAGGTAATTCATATGTCTCTAGAAATTTGATGATGTCTTTGAGGTTTTCTGTTTTGTTGGAGTATAGATTTTCAAAACAGCTTCTAATTATGTTTTGTATTTCAGTCGTGTCTGTTGTGATGTTTCCTTGTTCATTCCGAATTTTAGTAATTTGAGTTTTCTCCCTCTTTCTCTTTGTTAGTGTGGCTGAGGGATTATCAATTTTGTTTATTTTTTCAAAGAACCAACTGTTTATTTTGTTATTTTTTCCAATTGTTTCTTTTGTTTTGATTTCATTGATTTTGGCTCTGATTTTAACTATTTCCTGTCTTCTACTACTTTTGGTACTGGTCTGCTCTTCTTTTTCTAGGGCTTTGAGCTGTAGTGTTAAGTCATTTATTTGTTGATTTCTACTTCTTTTTTTGAATGCGTCCCATGAAATAAATTTTCCTCTAAGTACTGCTTTCATAGTGTCCCAGAGATTTTGATATGATGTGTCTTTGTTCTCATTTACTTCTAAGAATTTTTTTATTTCCCTCCTGATGTCTTATGTTATCCATTCATCATCTAATAGTGTATTATTTAATCTCCAGGTATTGGAGAAATTTCTGTTTTTTATTTTGTCATTTATTTCTAATTTCAATCCATTATGATCTGATAGAGTACAAGGTAGTATCTCTATCTTCTTGTATTTGCTAACAGTAGCTTTGTGGCATAAAATATGGTCTATTTTAGAGAAGGATCCATGTGCTGCTGAGAAGAAAGTGTATTCGTTCTTTGTTGGATGGTATATTCTATATATGTCTGTTAAGTCTAAATTGTTGATTGTGTTGTTTAGATCTATGGTTTCTTTATTCAATTTTTGTTTGGAGGATCTATCCAGTGGTGAGAGATGTGTGTTAAAATTGCCTAGTATTATTGCGTTGTGGTCTATTTGATTTCTGGAATTGAGAAGGATTTGTTTGATGTACGTGGATGAGCCAATGTTTGGGGCATAGATATTTATGATTGTTATGTCTTGCTGATTCATGCTTCCCTTAAGCAGCATGGAGTGTCCTTCTTTATCCCTTCTGAGTAGTTTTGACTTGAAGTCCACATTACCTGAAATGAGGATGGAAACTCCAGCTTTTTGCTGTGTCCATGTGCATAGTATGTTTTTCCCCATCCTTTCACGTTTAGTCTATGGGTATCTCTTTCTATGAGATGAGTCTCTTGCAGGAAGCATATTGTTGGATTTTTCTTTTTAATCCAGTCAGCCAGTCTATGTCTTTTGATTGATGAGTTCAGGCCAGTAATATTCAGGGTTATTATTGTGACATGATTTGTATTCCCAGTCATTTGACTCATATTTGTCTTTTGACATGATTTGGTTTCTCTTTATTTGACTATTCCTTTAGGCTAGCGCCTCCTGTTGCTGATTTGCATCTTTGCTTTTCATCTCTTCCTCATGGAATATTTTGCTGAGAATGTTCTGTAATGCTGGCTTTCTTTTTGTAAATTTCTTTAGCTTTTGTTTATCATGGAAGGATCTTATTTCATCATCAAATTTGAAGGTAAGTTTTGCTGGGTATAAGATTCTTGGTTGGCATCCATTTTCTTTCAGGGCTTGATAAATGTTGTTCCAGGTCCTTCTAGCTTTTAGGGTCTGGATTGAAAAATCTGCTGATATTCTTATTGGTTTCCCCCTGAATGTAATTTGATTCTTTTTCTCTCGTGTCCTTTTAAATTCTGTCTTTACTTTGTATGTTAGGTATTTTCATAATAATATGCCTTGGTGTGGGTCTGTTGTAATTTTGTATATTTGGAGTTCTATAAGCCTCTCGTACTTGGTTTTCTGTTTTGTTCTTCAGATTTGGGAAATTTTCTGATATTATTTCTTTGAATAGATTGTTCATTCCTTTGGTTTGTTTCTCTAAGCCTTCCTCAATCCCAATAATTCTTAAAATTGGTCTTTTCATGATATCCCATAATTCTTGTAGATTCTGTTCATGATTTCTTACCATCTTCTCTGTTTGGCCAACTTTGTTTTCAAGATTAAATATTTTGTCTTCAATGTCTGAGGTTCTGTCTTCCAGGTGTTCTACCCTATTGGTTATGCTTTCTATGGAGTTTTTAAGTTGGTTTATTGTTTCCTTCATTTCAAGTATTTCAGTTTTTTTTTTTTCAGTATCTCTCTTTATTGAAATGATCTCTTGCTTCCCGTATTTGGTCCTTTACCTGTTGATTGGTGCGATCATTTAATGCCTGCATTTGCTCTTTCATCTCCTCCTTCAATGCCTGCATTTGCTCTTTCATCTCCTCATTTGCTTCTCTGATTGTTTTAATTGTGTACATTCTGAACTCCCTTTCAGACATTTCTTCTGCTGTGCTGACATTGGGTTTTATTGATGTAGTATCTAGGTTTGTTTGGGACATTTTCTTTCCTTGTTTTCTCATAATGGTTAGATGTCAGTGGGAATCTGAATTATTGCAGATTTCCTCTGTTGGCTTATAGTGTCCTGGTAGATTTCCAGTGTATCAACTCCCAGCCTTCAGTAGCCTGAAGTCTTGGAGGAACTTGATAATGCAGTGCTTCCAAAGAAAGCTGCCCCTAGCCCCTACTGGTTCTAGGGCTTGGAGCTGGCTCTGTGCAGAAAGGCTTTCACTGGGGGCCCGCACCGTGCAGCTGGCCGTGTGGGGGGAATCCACCGCCAGAGTGTGGACAGCTACCTTGGGAAGACTCTAGCAGCCCTACCCTGCTATGATAAGCCACCCCTATCTGTGCCTGCCACCCAGGGCAAGTTTCACCCAGTGGGGGAGACTCACCCCGTGACTCTATTTTTGTCCAATTCTCTCAATGCCTCCCCTTTTTGAGTCCTGGATTCTGGAGCGACTGGAGATGCAGTCACCCTCTATGTCGCCATCTTGGATCACCCTGTGGAAAGAGCCTGCGGCCGCAGTGGGCAGAACTGCCTGGAGAAGTCTCTGGCTGCCCTGCCCTGATCCCAGAGGCTGCTTGCGAATTGAAGCTTTCCGTTGGCTCAGGGACTTGTGGCTGTCTCTATGTAGAAAAGCTCTCACTGGGCGGTCTGTTCCGAGAAGCTAGCCTTGAAGGGCACCTCCCACCGCAGGGGTCCAGGCTGATTGGGGAGGTCGCTGGCTGCCCTGTCCTGGTCCCTGAAGCCACTTGAGGGCCCGAGTGTGCCGCGCTGGCTCCAGGACTTGGAGCTTGTTCTGATCAGAAAGGCTCAGTAGGGGGCCTGCTCTGAGAACCTGGAGAAGCTGGCTGTGTGGGCGGGGCCCAGCACTGGAGTGCGCAGGGCTGCCTGTGGAAGACTCTAGCTACCCTGCCCTGCTCCGATAAGCCACCTCTATCTGGGCCTGCCACCCAGGCCGATATTTACCCAGTGTGCAGACTCACCCGTGGCTCTATTTAGGTCCGAGTCTCTCAATGCCTCCCCTTCTTAACTCCTGGGTTCTGGAGTGACTGGGGATGCAGTCCACCTCTAGTCCGCCATCTTGGATTGCCCCATGGGAAGAGCCTCAATAATCTGATTTTTAAATTGCTTCCTAGATTATTGTACAATCTTTCAATTGGAGTTGATAATGTCCAAGTTAAAGTAAAAGAAAAAACAATGTGTTCATGCAAGTTTGTCTGTTTAAATGGTTCCCATATGTTAGCCCTAGTTTTGGTGATCCCCTCTTTTCTGTGCATATAGGTACAAGCATGTCTAGTGAATGATAGTTTAGTCTAACAAAATCTGGAATTTGATCCTATAGGGATAAACCTGTCTAAGAGAAAGAGGGTTTACTGTTAAACAATCTGGACTTTAAATGCTTTTTCTGGATTATTATACAATCTTGACATTAAGTTGGTCTGCCAGGGTTAAAGTATATGAAAGAGATTCTTTATGTACAGGTATTTGTGCAGATGCATAAAAGGGGTCTGAAGCATCAAGAACTAATTTGAAGATGCTAAAACTCTGTTTGGCCCCAGGAAGTTGCAGATCATCTCATTGAAGTCAAGCACACTACACCTAAACTGAGGGGGATCCCAGATAGTCTGACTAGCCTGTAAAAATTTGTCAAAGAGAACCTGGCCTCTGCCCTGCCTTCCAATGCCATTTTTCATGGAGGTTGGAGGTTGCTGTCCAAAAAGGATGTGGCAGTACATTTCAGAACTCTCAGTTTCTGAATTGGGACAGAAATATTCTCCCTTTTCAAGATCTAACAAGGGACCCCATTTTGCCAGAGAATATTCATTACTGGGGTAAAGCAATTCGTGCTATAACAGTTTCTCATACAACTAAATGTCTGAGATAGTTGCAGAATCTATAAATGGTTAAACAAACAACTGTTACTTAGTTTATAACAATATAGTAGACACCCTAAATTTATGTGACATGGTATATATATATATATATATATATATATATATATATGCATATATACCATATATGCATCTGAGAACTCCATCTCTCTAAGCCTTGTCTAAGTTTTCTGTAAAAAAATATAAAATGAAAGTTTATATAAGCTTACTGGCAAGATACCCATAAGTTCTTTCTTTGTACATTGTATGTGACATAGAAAGGTCATACTGTCATTTGAAGAACTGTCTTATATCTGCTTGCTTTGACTAAGTCAATTTATGATCATTAACATTGTTTTCTAAATGTATAAGAGATTTAAGGCTATCTTTTGATTTTTTTAATCCATGTAGAACTGTGATTATTGTCACCATGCACTCTGTATTGTAAATTCTACCTTAACAGTTAAACTTAATCAAATGTAAAAAGTCTTCAAAGATCACTTTGCCTTGTTGGTATTCTCCAAAGTACAATTAGACATAACACAAGCCTTGCATTTGTATGGAAATAATAAATTTGATTGGTATTTACTCGTGCATTTGATGTTTTATAGCTAAAGTAACCTGTTTTCAATAAGGTATATGTCCAATTTTGTGTGACTCTTCTCCAAGAGTGATCTCTGAGGAATCTCAATTGATATTTAAGAGTATATAGGACAAATGTCAGTTTTGACCAACTTGTTCTCAAACACCTGACAGGAGAGTAAAGCCTGTGCAGAGTCCCACATAGACATTTAAAAGAAAAAGCAAAGGTTTTTAATATAACTTCAGAGGTATGAGGACCAAGATGGTGGAATATCTTGGTCCTAGAGGGTGACTGCATCTCATGTCCCTCCAGAACTCAGCATTCAAGAAGAGGAGGTATTGAAAGACTTGGGACTAACTCACAGCCACTGGGTGAGTCTCTCCCACTGGGCGAGGCTTGACATGGGCAGCAGACCCGGACCCTAGACAGATTCTTGGAGCAGGGCTGGGCAACGAGAGGCTTCTGCAAACAGCTAGGCTCCCTCCAGTGGAAGACCTGTTCCACAGGCAGCTTCTCAGACCAGGATAGCCCAGCGAGAAGCTTTCCTCACACAGCTAGCCCACACCCCAGGAACCAGTGGTGGGTCCAGACTGCAAGCAACTTCTTGCAGCAGGGATAGGCAGCGAGAGGTTTCCACAAACAACCAGGCTCCCCATTCCATGCACAGTCCGGCTCCCTCCAGAGGAAGATCTGTTCTGCAGGCAGCTTCTCGAAGCAGGGTCGACTATAAGACAATAGAGGAAATCTGCAATATCTTAGTCCCACTGATACCTGAACAATATGTGTAAACAGGGAAGAAAATATACCAAACAAGCCTAGAAGCTATATCAATAAAACCCAATGACAGCATGGTGGAAGAAATGTCAGAAAGGGAGTTCAGAATGTACAAAATTAAAAGCATCATGGAAGCACATGAGGAGATGAAAGAGCAAATGGAGGCCTTGAATGATGAGATGAAAGAACAAATGCAGGCATTGAATGATCACAGCAATCAACAGTTAAAAGATCAAATACAGTAAGCAAAAGACCATTCCAAGAAAGAGTTAGAGATACTGAAAAAAAACAAACAGAATTTCTTGAAATAAAGGAAACAATAAACCAACTTAAAAACTCCATAGAAAGCATAATCAATAGGATAGAACACCTGGAAGACAGAACCTCAGACATTGAAGCCAAAATATTTAATCTTGAAAACAAAGTAGACCAAACAGAGAAAATGGTAAGAAATCATTAACAGAATCTACAAGAATTATGGGATATCATGAAAAGACCAAATTTAAGAATTATTGGAATTGAGGAAGGCACAGAGAAACAAACCAAAGGAATAAACAACCTATTCAATGAAATAATATCAGAAAATTTCCCAAACCTGAAGAATAAAATGGATAATCAAGTACAAGAGGCTTATAGGACTCCAAATATACAAAATTACAACAGATTCACACCAAGGCACATTATAATGAAAATACCTAACATACAAAATAAAGACAGAATTTAGAAAGGTTGTGAGAGAAAAGAATCAAATTACATTCAGGGGGAAACCAATAAGAATATCAGAAGATTTTTCAATCCAGACTCTAAAAGCTAGAAGGGCCCGGAACAACATTTATCAAGCCCTGAAAGAAATGGATGCCAACCAAGAATCTTATACCCAGCAAAACTTACTTTCAGATTTGATAACTAAATAAGATCCTTCCATGATAAACAAAAGCTAAAAAAATTTTCAAAAAGAAAGCCAGCATTACAGAACATTCTCAGCAAACTATTCCATGAGGAAGAGATGAAAAACAATGATGTAAATCAGCAAAGGGAGGAACTAGCCTAAAGGAACAGCCAAATAAAGGAGAAACCAATTCATGTCAAAAAACAAAAATGAGCCAAATGACTGGGAATACAAATCATATCTCAATAATAACCCTGAAAGTTAGTGACCTGAACTAATCAATCAAAAGACATAAACTGGCAGGTTGAATTAAAAAGAAAGATCCAACAATTTGCTACCTGCAAGAGACTCATAGACATACCCACAGACTAAAGGTGAAAGGATGGGGAAAAAAAAAATATCATGCACATGGACACAGCAAAGAAGCTGGAGTATCCATTCTCATTTAAGATAATGTGGACTTCAAGCCAAAACTAGTCAGAAGGGAAAAAGAAGGACATTTCACACTGCTTAAGGGAAGCATAAATCAGCAAGACATAACAATCATAAATATCTATGCCCCAAACATTGGTTCATCCATGTATGTCAAACAAATCCTTCTCAACTCCAGAAATCATATAGACAACAACACAATAATACTACTTGATTTTAACACACCTCTGTCACCACTGGACAGATCTTCCAAACAAAAATTGAATAACAAAACCGTAGATCTCAATAACACAATCAACAATTTAGACTTAACAGACATATATAGAATATACCAGCCAAAAGAGGGAATACACTTTCTTCTCAGCAGCACATGGATCCTTCTCTAAAATAGACCATATATTATGCAATAAAGTTAATGTTAGCAAATAGAAGAAGATAGAGATATTACTTTGTATTCTTTCAGATAATAATGGATTGAAATTAGAAGTAAATGACAGAAAAAAAAAAACAGAAAATACTACAAAACCTGGAGATTAAAAAGTTTGCTACTGTATGATGAATGGATAACAGAAAATATCAGGAGGAAAGTAAAAATATTTTTAGAAGTAAACAAGAACAAAGACATATCATTCAAAATCTCTGGGACACTATGAAAGCAGTACTTAGAGGAAGATTTATTTCATGGAGCATATTCAACAAAAGAAGAAAAAATCAACAAATAAACGACCTAACACTACAACTCAAAGCCCTAGAAATTGAAGAACAGAAATTGAGCAACACCAAAAGTATTAGAAGACAGGAAATAGTTAAAATCAGAGCTGAAATCAATGAAATTGAAACAAAAGAAAAAAATTGAAAGAATTAACAAAATAAATGTTGGTTCTTCAAAAAAATAAACAAAGTTGATAAACCCTTAGCCACACTAACAAAGAGCAGGAGAGAGAAAACTCAAATTACTAAAATTTGGAATAAACAAGAAAATATCACAACAGATACTATTGAAATACAAAACAAAATTAGAAGCTATTTTGAAAATCTATACTCCAACAAATCAGAAAATCTTAAAGACACCAAAAGGTTTCTAGAGACCTACGATTTACCTAAACTTAACCAGAAGGACATACACAATTTAAATAGATCAGTTTGAAGTAATGAAATAGAATTCATCAAAAACCTACGAACAAACAAAAGTCCGGGACCAGATAGGTTCTCAGCCGAGTTCTACAAAACCTTTAAAGAAGAGTTCATTCCAATACTTCTCAAAGTATTCCATGAAATAGAAGTGGAGGGAACCCTCCCAAACACTTTCTGTGAAGCCAATATCACCCTGATACCTAAACAAGACAGAGACACATCAAGGAAAGAAAATTTCAGACCAATATCCTTAATGTAGAGCAATGCAGAAATTCTCAAACAAATTTCAGCAAGTCACATACAAAAATATAATAAGAAGATAGTGCACCACGATGAAGTGGGTTTTGCCCAAGGGATGCAAGTTTGGTTCAACATTCAGAAATCAATAAACGTAATTGACCATATCAACAGAGTTAAAGTCAAGAATCACATGATTATTTTGATAGATGCAGAAAAAGCATTTGATAAAACACAGCATCAATTCATGTTCAAAACAGTAGAAAAAATAGGGATAGTTGGAACATTCCTTAACATTGTAAAGGCCATCTATGCTAAGCCCATGGTCAATATCATTCTAAATGGTGAAAAACTGAAGCACTCCCCTGAGAACTGGAACAAGGCACGGATGCCCTCTTTCACCACTTCTATTCAACGTTTTTCTTGAAACCCTAGCCAGAGCAATTAGACAGACCAAAAAAATTAAATTGTTATGAATAGGAAAGTAAGAACTCAAACTATCTTTATTTGCTGAGGATGTGAATATATATTTAGAAGAACCAGGAATTTCTATCAGAATGCTTTTAGAACTCATAAGAGAATTCAGTAAAGTAGCAGGCTATAAGAACAATGCTCATAAATCTAATGCAGTTTTTTACATAAGTGATGAGTATTCAGAAAGAGAAATTAGGAAAACTACCTCATTCACAAAAGCTTTGAAAAAAACCAAACTACTTGGGAATCAATCTAACAAAAGAGGTGAAAGACCTCTACAATGAGAATCTCAGAACACTAAAGAAAGAAATTAAAGAAAACCTTTGAAAATTGAAAAATCTTCCATGTTCTTGGATAGGCAGAATTAATATTATCAAAATGGCCATACTGCCAAAAGTGATATACAGATTCAATGCAATTCTAATTAAAATCCCAATGATGTACCTTACAGAAATAAAGCAAGAAATATGAAATTCATCTGGAATAATAAGAAACCCAGAAGAGCTAAAGCAATTCTTAGCAGGAAGAGTGAAGCAGGGGGTATCATAATACCAGAACTTTAATGATACTACAATGCAATAGTAACAATAATGGCATGGTATTGGTACCAAAATAGACAGATAGATCAATGGTACAGAATAGAGGACATGGACACAAACCCGAATAAATACAATTTTCTTATATTAGGCAAAGGTGCCAAAAATATGCAATGAAGAAATGATAGTCTCTTCAACAAATGGTGCTAGGAAAACTGGAAATCCTTATGCAGCAGAAGGAAACTAAACCCCTGCTCACCATGCACAAAAATCAACTCAAAATTGATCAAGAATCTCAGAATTAGATCATAGACCCTTCATCTTATAGAAGAAAAAGTAGGTCCAAATCTTCAACAGGTCAGCTTAGGATCGGACTTCCTTAACAGGACTCCCATAGCACAAGAAAGAAAAGAATCATAAACTGGGATAGATTCAAACTAAAAAGCTTTCTCTCAACAAAGGAAACTCTCAACAATGCAAAGAGATAGCCTACAGAGTGGGAGAAAATCTTTGCCACTCATACTTCAGATAAAGAACTAATTTCCAGAAAATATAAAGAACTCATAAAACACTACCCCAAGAATACAAATATTCCAATCAAAAAATGGGCTAAGGAAATGAGCAGACACTACAGAGATCTGCAAGCAATCAACAAACATGAAAAAAATGTTCAACATCTCTAGTAATAAGAGAAATGCAAATCAAAACTACCCTAAGATATCATCTCATTAGATGGCGATTAGAATGGTGATTATCAAGAATACAAGCAACAATAATTATTGGCAAGGATGTGGTGAAAAAGGTACATTCACACATTCCTAGTGGGGTTGCAATTTAGTACAGCAACTCTGGAAAGCAGTGTGGAGATTCCTCAGAAAGTTTGGAATGGAACCACCATTTGACCCAGCTCTCCCACTCCTTGGCCTATACCCAAAGGACTTTAAATCAGAATACTACACAGATGCAGCCACATCAATGTTCATAGGTGTTCAATTCACAGCTGTTCAATTCCAGATTGTAGAACCAACCTAGATGTACTTCAAATGATGAATGGATAAAGAATCTGTGGTATGTATATATATACACACACACACACATATACACAATGGAACATTACTCAGCCATAAAGAATAATAAAATTATGGCATTTGCAGGCAAATGGATGAAATTAGAGAATATCATGCTAAGTGAGATAAGTCAATCTCAAAAAACCAAATGATGAATGATCTCACTGATAAGCGGATGATGACACAAAATGGGCGGTTGGAGGGGGGCAAGAATGGAGGAAGGAGGGACTGTATAGAGGGAAAAGAGGGGTGGGAGGAGTGGGGAGAAGGAAGAACTAACAGAATGAATCAAACATCATTATCCTATGTAAATATATGATTACACAATGGGATGCCTTTACTTCATGTACAGAGAAACAATATGTATCCCATTTTCTTACAATAAAAGTAAATTTTAAAAAATAAGGTACCCTTGTGTGAACCCTACCAAAAGTAAGTGAAGCTGGAATTTAGCATGGAAATGTTCTTATGTACGAGTGACTAATAATAATGGCAAGAATTAAAAATTTCTCATGAGTTAATTTTATTCTGATTTCATAGACCTACAGATCTTCCTAACCTCCTACATTGATGAGTTTGATCTGTTTTTCACTAAAAATTTTATGAGTTACAGTCCACATTGTTTTCTGAGTAAAATACTAATTTTTTGTTCTTATTACTTACAAAAAGTAATGATTTACTGCCCTGATTTTTGTGAACTTAGCACAAACTCTGCCCTAAATATGATAGTTCAGTCACATGCCATCTGCCACTGTGAACCTCTGGACTACTCTGATGCTGACTGCTCTTAACTGTCCATGTCCCACCTGATAGAGAACAAGGACTTTGGGATACTGCCACAAATTTCCCCTACTTTCAGGAGAAAATAGATTGGATATATTGTTGCCCACTTTCCATAGAAATAGAAGCTCACAATTTACAGTGGGGCAATGTATCAGAGGATCACTTGACGCTTTGAGAATATCCCTTGTCACTTTAAAAATTATACATATTTTTCTTTTTCCTAGCCATTTCCCTGATCTTCTCCCTAGTCTTCTTTTCTCTAAACTTCTCCCTGTTCTTAACCCTACACTTCTCCACCCTGATCTTCTTTTCCTTGATCTTCTCCTTCGTGAACTCTCTTTCCTGAACTCATTTTCTCTCAATCACTTCTATAAAATTGGGCAGTTCCAGATTATGAGCAAAATTAGTCATTGGAACAGTTGTCCCCTGCATTTCCCCTCTGCAAGGAAGGCAATAAACCATTTTATTCCTTTTCCAAAAACGTCCTCGTTTTTGGATTGGCATCAGAGACAAGGACTGAGTTCTGGCAACAACCTCACACCCACTGAAACCATCACAAATCTCATATTTTATTCAATAAGCAAATTAACAGCAACCAATTATGTGTACATAAGAGAGATTTTGAATAAACTTCTGATTATTAGTTTTCACTACAATTTTAAATGGATATTTGAGGCAAATTTGCAATTCCTATTGCAAAGTGTAACCATAACACCTTCTATATAAAAAGGGAAGAGAGAGTACTATTTTACAATGTTTCATTTCATTCCATTGTACAGATCCTTCTTTATTTATTTATTTTTTTTTTTTGCAGTGATGGGGATTGAACCCAGGGCCTTGTTCTTGGAAAGCAAGCACTCTAGCAACTGAACTACATCCCCAGCCCCATTGTACAGATCCTAACCTACCCATTTTCTTAAAATTTGGAAGCAATAAACCACAGGTAGAAAATAGTACTTTATTTGGGGAGACTATTGCTTTTATTTTAGTCAGTTAGTTTATCCTCAATACATAAGTTAGAAAAATGGAATGAAAAGGGAACATCTCAGATAAATAGAGAAGTCAGTAGAGGAGAGATAGGGGATCAAGAGGGAAGTAGGGAGGGAAAGGGAAAGAACTGGGCAAGAGTATCAAAAATATACTCTATAAATTTTGAAGATACCATTGTGAATTCCATATTTATGTATAATTATAATGCACCAATAAAAATGTAAATAAATTAAAGTAAGACCAGAAGAGTAGAGGAAGGGAACAGAACAAGGGAGATAAAGAGGACAAGGGAAGTACTAGAGAATGAATTAGAGTAAATAATAATACATGCATGGAGGAATATGTCACAATGAGAACCACTGTTATGTAAAATTATAATGTAATCACATTGCATAAAATTAAAATATTAGAATCTTATTTATTTTAGTGTAGTGCAATTCCAGATAATAATAGCAATACTGTTGTAGCCAGAAGAGAGATTTGTGTTTCTTATGTTTATAGGATAATACCATTTTAGGTTGAGAGTTCAAATTTAAAGAAGTACACTATGACCCCTGTGCTGTTCACTGTAGTATAAAGCTTTATTGAAATACTTATTTTTAGCACTCATGAGATAGGCATTCTACCTTTACATCCATAACTGTTCATGATTTTTCTCTCCCAAACCCATAATATAAATAATCATGTCAGAAATTCTTTTACCTTGTGGTAGCCAAACACAGAAATCCTAAGACCAAAAAGTGACTTCCATCCATTTGGTACATAGGGATCACAATTTCCAGGTCTTTTTGCAGGCGTGTAGGAATTCAGAACATAAATAAGCTCAGTACTGTACTCTCTCCCTTCTCAGATTCTAGCACTTCCGCTTTAAGCTGTTTCATTTTGGCAAGTTAATCTCTTTACGGCTCCATTTAGGCAAAAAATATTTGAGAATTAAACTAAATAACATTGTAGACCTTTACACAATGGCATCTGGTAGGGTTTAAGTAAATACCAGCTATCATTTTTAGTTGAGAACAGAAAATATTGTTATATTTGCTAAAATCAATTTTCCTGACATCAGGAATGGATATCCTTTACACTTTTTGATGTACAGAAAGGACTTTTGAAATGCCTTTTTCTAGGTCAATAAATATTCAAGTTTGCACATGATATCTAATTCAGAGACCTGAATAAATCATAACTATAAAAAAATTTTCCCAAAGGCATTTTAGTTTTTCTTCTGTTACCTAGATTTCATCAAGAAGTAAGATTTTTGTCCATCTCATTGTCTTCTAAGGATTTAAGACTCAAACCCAACCTGAGAATTAAAACTGTCCATAAAATCAATTACCTGTATTAATGTCATGATGCAAGTTTAGTACAAATTTTCAAAAGCAGTTTTAGTGATAATTTTTCAAAAGACAGCTACCATCGACGTTCACAGAAATGAAAGATGATTTTGTCAAATGTATTATTTCTGTTTTTGTCTTTGCTAGCTTAGTTTAAACTCTGTTTAAGGCCCTGGGTTTTTAGGATTTTGTCAGAATGTGGGGGGAAAAGTTTATAAAATAATAAAAAGTAAAATTTAAAATGACGTACACTTGTAAATATTATAATATGTTACAACCATGAAGCTGAAAATGATATAAAGTTCATTAATCATGGTTAAAAAAATATAATAAATTTCTGTGAGCTAAAGATCTTTTTGAGTGTCTACTTTAATATATATTTATAAAAAATTTAATATAACTTGGTAATTCCAACCACTTAAGACTTTAGAAAGTAAGCAAGTTGGAAATAACTGATGAATTTTTATAACCACAATAAATTTAAGTTAGATGTTTGATCCAAATGTATTACATGCAGAAGACTAAAATAGTTATGCTAAAAAATTAAAAACAATATTTCTAAAAACAAAAGAATGAGGTTAAAATAATTTCCCACATATTTCAAAGGCCTTCTTGGGCCTCAGTATCCAACCATGTTACAACATATTCTAGACACTGAAGATGAACACCAGAGACATTCTCTGACTATGGTTATTTGCAAATGTCCTATTATAAGAAATGAAGAAGTTCCTATAAAATTTAATAAAGAAAATATCAATAATTTTGTTTGGTGTTTATCTTTATATAAATGATAACTTAAATATGAAACTCAAAATAAAACTAATAGATATGTGAACAACAAGCCCTGTGGATGACATGGGAGAAGGCAACATAAATTCTGTAACTTTTTTTGTCTTGGGCTGGCCCACAGTCAACTACATGACCACTTCTAGGTATGAAGTGCTACTTTTCCTGTATTTGCTTGACTTCACCACTGTAATAATGTCTGTGAAAAAAAGGAAAGATTCAGTAAAATTCTATTGCTGTAATTTTTGAAACATTTTATTCTGATTTTGTTTCAACACTTTTGAAACACACATGTAACAATAATACTCAGGCACCTCTTTTTTCTCCAATGGACCTTTGGATTAATATCCATGAAATTCATGTGCCAATATTAGAAAAACTTCAGTCACTTATATTGTTTTCAACAATGATTTTTAAAAGGGTTTAAAGTGCCAAACAAATTTGTCTTAAGGATAATTTTAGAAATAAGGATATCAAATAGACTGGTAGCCTCTCTAGGAATCTGCCTCCTCTGCATCCCTCTTCTAATGGATTTTTACTTGTTTTGCATATTGAGAATTTAGACCTCACAGTATTTTCTAACTTACTAAGGCTGAACTTAACTGAGGTCAATTTCATACAATAATTGGACTAAGTTTGAATAATTAGTTTATACTATTTGTATTTTTTCACCAAATGGTTTTTCATATAGAAATAAAATGAATATTACAAAATATTAAGTTTTCTAAATTGTCTGAGTTTTGACTTGGTATCTAGAAATGTGTCAATGAACATCAAATTTAGATTTTGTTTGGTAACTAGTTATTCAAGTCATATTACTATAGGAGACTGTGGAGAATGTACACATAAAGACTATTTTTATTCTTTATCTGAATGTGTTTATTTGGGACTATTCAGCTCAGGGTGAGTATAGCATTTCTCACACCTGTAATTTTCAGCAGCTCTGCTCCAACTCAAGTTTTCATTTTACAGTTAAAGAGTAAGTCTCCATCACATGCTCTTCAGAATTTTATTTTTCTTTACTTTCCACTACCACCAAACTACCTGATCAATGTCCTGAAGTCAGATAAATATAATCCAAACAGTTATTCTTCTAATATAGGAGATGGTAGCCACAAATCTCTATAGCCCCATCAGGTAATGAGTGTATCCTGAATGTGGTTATAATATTTCAGAAAAAATATTATTTCTTGCAGCAGTTCAGTCTTTCAATGCTGTTGGAATGTGATGTGATTAATTTTTACCTTCATTCACCCATGCTGCAGGTACAGTGTATATATGCCCTAGTGGGCTCCATCATTATAGTTGGGCTCTCATGAAAAAGTCACAGATGTGGTGAAACATAAATTTATTTGTGCCAATTTCAGAGTCTTTATATCAAGATGTCTCCAGGAATGGTTTTATTTGAGGCCCACTCTTTGACATTTATATTGCTATCTTTTGACTGTGTTTGCATGTTTTTTTTTCTATTCTTCTGTATCCTTATTCCTGGTTTTTATAAGGAGAAAAATGTAATTGGATTAGACTTTATATCAATTAACTGGATTAGCATTAACCATTACTTTAAGAACCATAATTGATCTGGGGATATAGCTCAACTGGTAGATTATTTGCCTCACATGCCCAAGGCCCTAGGTTCAATCTCTTGCAACACATAAAATAAAAATAAAAATTAAAAAGGAACCATATATTTAATGAAGTCACAATTTGAGGCACCACGTATTTGGAACATCAACATGTGAGATTTCGAGTGAGGATACAATTAATCTGGTAATATATACTAGTGGGCTGCTGAAAACAGACTCACAGGAAAGGGAATACTAAATGAAGGGATGTGAGCATGCAACATTTTAATAGATACAGGCACATAGCATCACAGATGGGCTGCTGAAATTTAATTGGTAAAAGAAATCTCTGATTGTAGCAGCTTCTCTCAGCCGGAATTCTCTTGGTTTTGACATTTAAAAAATTATTTTTCTTGATTAATCTCCTGTCCATGAAGTAAATAAGATCACATTGTTCCATTTTTTAAAAATTTTCCAACTGAAAAACTGAGTTACTTCTTAGTTGATTTATCAGTCATATAGATTATTTTCTTCCCTCAGTCATACTCAGATTTTGGACCCCATATTGTGCTTTCTTGCACCAAGTAGTCGCAAAGCATTTGCCCCAATGTAGAACCTGAATTGACCTTTATTTGAAGAGTTTTCTTAACATGAAAGTAGGGCAAACAATAATCTTTCAATTCAAATGAACCTCCTAGGATGTTTTCGCAAGACTTTCTCTTTAAAATGTAGAAGAAATATTATTCCTGTAGACAAATATCCCCTATATCAGGAGTAAGCCAGACTTTGAGAATTTTAGAAGGCATTTTATACAGTTCTGTCCTGGGCAGTTGTCAGTCTGAAATATGATGCTGAGAAGCCATTTGCTAACTAGAAGCCTGTGTTTTCTCATCTCTACAATTGAATGTGTTTGGAGGACTCATTTGGATCAAGGCTTCATGGAAGAATTGATATAAGTTGCTCCCACAACTGTCAAAACACCTTGAAGTTACTGAGTAGATAGTCCTTAACCATTTTCTGACATATCACCACTTTTTTTAAATCAAAATCTTATAATCTTTTCATCAGAGTCACTCATGTTATCCACATGCCAAGACACAATAAGCCTACTCTTGCTTGTCTGAAATCCAGATACCATTTCTTTGACATTTTATCATACTTCCAATAATTATATGTCCCTCCTTCACCTCCTTTTGCTCTAAGCACTCAATAAAAAAAAAAATTCTGCTGCATGACTCTATAGTGCATGCCCCTCTTTGTTTTGAAAACATAGGGCTTGGTGGTCCTTTACATTCCTCTAAACCCTCCTGTTCCATAATTAATAAATCCTGATTTAACTCCCCACACATTTAACATCAACCTTTATTTTGTTTTGTAAAGAGGTGTTGAGATAAATTTTAGCTGGTGTTGAAGCCAGAATTGGGGACAGGAAATTAGTGTAGAAATAGGGAATCACATCAAATAGAGGAAATGAAAGCCATCTGCCTCTGGAAGTTGGAGACTGCCCCTGGGAGAATGAAATGTTAAGGATCTCTGGAGCTCATTGATTATCAAATTTACCTGCCCTTGTCAAGGACTGCAAGCAAGGAGCTGCTAATTATTGGCCCCTGGGCCCTTGCCTGACTGAATTACTTTGGCTCTCCCCCTGCCCCATCTGCTTCTCACTTTTTACATCTCACCTACAAAACCAGGCCTAGTCAAGTAGGCAGGAAGAAGCGATAATGGGGGGGGGAACTGGAGAACAAAAGAGCCCTTAACCTATAAAAGATGTAGGGTGGGCTCACTTCTTGGGACTTTAGAGCATCAACCATGGCCCCCATCTCCCTACCAGGAGAAGTCTGTATTATTACTATTT
>NW_025920315.1:116528-216999 GCF_902686445.1 Sciurus carolinensis | reverse complement strand
GAAATTCGTAGACACATCACCAAAGAATGTATGCAGATATGAAGTAAAAACATGCATGGACATTCAATATCATTATTCACTAGGGAAATGCAAAGTTTAAAAATATGTTGGAGCTGTATACCTACTACAATGCCTAGCTTTTATAAGTTGACTACATTAAGCATTGGCAAGATTAAAAAGGAGGTAAAACTCATTGCAGTTTGAACCTAAGTCTCACAATATAATATTTTAAATGTCAAGGCAATTTAAAAATACTGGGTTTGGGTATTTAGCTCAGTGGCAGAATGTTTGCCTAGCATGCACAGGGCCCTGAATTTGGTCCTCAGCCCTGAAAAAGAAAATAGTAATAACAAGAACAAGAAAAATCTAAACTTGAACAAGAAAAGACAAGAAGCCTGAATACCAAGACGAGAAACAGGTTTTAATCATCTGACAATGATTTTATGGCAGTTGTCAAAAAAATGCACCAAGCAACTGCAAACTTTCCAAAATCAAATTAAAGGGAGATGGGCTCAGTAAGAAAAGAGAAAATAGCAGAAAGAATGAAACAGAAATATTAGAACTGAAAAATATAATAAATGAAAATATTTTTAAAAATTATTAGATGGGTTCAAAAGAATAGAAATGTTAAAGGAAACAGTAAATATGAAGACACATCAAGATGAATTACCCATTCTAGATGATAGTGAAAAAGAAAAAGAAAAAAAAAGGGAAGGCTTTGCACCTCAGAGACAATCACTAGATGTAACATTCACATCAGAGTCCCAGAAGTTCTGAGAAAAAAAAAAGTTGAAAATATATTGAAGAAAGAACATCTGTCACCAACCCCAAAACATAAATTTCCTAATGTGGAACTGGGACATTTGTTTGGGACCCAAATGAAACTGACACTATTGAAAACCCAAGTCCCTGAGGCCTCTGTCTGTGCCTTTCAGAGGGGCTCTTTCTGCTGCATGCTGATCCCGGCCTTCCTCTCTATGTGAGCATTCCTAGTGCATTTCTGTTCATCCAAATTTCCTCTTTTAAGGACACCAACCAGACTGGATGGAGTTTTACACCAATAGCCTCACTTTAACATGACCATCTCTTTTAAAACCCTGATTCCCAAATTCAGTCACATTCTGAAGTACTGGAGTTTAATCCTTCAACAGGTGAATTTTGGGAGACATACTTCTTCCCATAACACTATGCTTTTTGTGTAGTTTTAAACTTTGAGAACCACGTTAATTATTTACAAACTTATGCAATCAAATCAATAATAGTGAAGGAATAAAAAGTAGATAATACAAAAGAACCTAAATATTTTTTAACTAATATCATAACTGCCCTAGGAAAAAATGATCCAAATAAATTCAAACATGTATCTTAGCTATGTACCTTGTCTGAAGACAGAGAAGTATAAACAAATAGCTCTACTTAGTATTTTGCTTTTTACTATAGTATAGATTAGCACTCTAAAACTACATTTCTGTATATTATAGGATTGAACAAATTGGTAAAGATAATGAAGATGACTGAAGCCAGGTTTTTATCTACTGGTGAAGGGAGATAAAAGATGGAACAGGTAAAGACAGAAATGAAAGCTATAGTCCCATTTTTGGTTTCTGAATGTTCTTCATTGAGAGGAAACTGCTTTTTAGAGAAATGGTTTATTCCAAACTGGAGCGAAGAGAGTAGTACTTAGAAATGGTCTGGCAGAGTTTGGGCATGCCAGGAATAAGGAAATGTTCAAAGAATAATAGAGAGAAGTTAAAGGGCACGGGAGCCTTAATGGGCTCCCAGTGGCCAAATCTAGGAAAGTCAGAGCATGGAAATAATAATAATAGGTTATACCCCAGTGAATATAAACCTATGAATTCATACAAAGGAACAAATAAGTAGGGGAAAAGGGAAAGCTGTTCTATATAGTGTAATGCTAACTAGTTAATATAGATAAAATCAGAGAGATTTTTAAAAAAAAACTTCTATTTTGAAAACATCATAGTAATAATAGATCTTTCAATAATTATAAATGAATCTTAAAACTAGTGGGTAAAAGTTTAGTGACAAATCATTTCTATATTTTCAAACCATCCTCCTACAAAGTATCTATGGATTACAAACAGACAATGACTATTTTTATAGTGATGAAACGTGATAGACATCACCTTGATCAATTATCAAAGTTAACATCTCCAAAAATAGGACAAGTCAACACCATGTATCTTCTGATGAAATGCACTAAGGACACACCATCACTTTTGCAGTAGTCCTGCCACAAAATTCATGACCTGAATGTAAGCATAGGAATCATAGGACAAACGCCAATGAATGGACATTTTTTACAAAATTTATCCTCTTCAAAAAGTTTATCCTCTTCAAAAATTCTAAAGTAATCAAAGATAAGAGAGAGCAACTCTTTCATAAAGCTTTTATGTAAGATACTTTGGGGAAAACAAAAGGCATCTAGTTAAATGCTTTATACTTTTAAGTACTATAGCAGTCTCAAGAAGAGGCAGTAATCAAGAAAGGGAGCTAACATTTATCAAATACCTGGTATGTATCAAGTACTCTATACACACACATTTCAATGTCAACAACATTGAGAAAAAAGTATTCTCACTCACTCATAGGTTAAAATTTTCACAAGAGTATAGGTGAGATGAGAAGAAACTTTTTTATAATAGAACCCATTCTCTTTATACCATATTTCAAAGGGATTACTATGGTTAAATAATCTGATATAGGATTTCTTTAGTTTCCAATGAACTCAAAATTTGAATTAAAATGTCGATAGGAAGAGATGGCAAAAGTTGCATAAGCAGAAACTAATAGAAAATAGTGGGGATGGGGGGTGGAAGTAGTAGGAAAAATAAAGAAAAAATGAAATAAGGAAGAATGGGAAAAGATACCATTCGGAATGGACTTAGAACAAATGCTATTAAAATACAAATATCAAGACAATTAAATATCTACATTTGTATCTAAATCTATAACTAATGTTCATATCTTCCACTTTCCAAAATGTATTTGAGGATGCTAAGAACATAAGGAAATTTTCAAAATCACCCATAAAGATGTGGAAAAGACAGAAGTGGAAGGAGGTCATGTACAAAGAACTATTCACCCAGTTTTGTTTTACCACAGGCATTGGTACCAGCAACCTGTTGCCTCAAAGGTCCAACAATTAGGAATGAACTGAGAAAAACTGTATGCTTCATTTCTGCTCGATTCCAAACTGAAGTTAGTGTTCTGCGGAAAGAACACGGTACAGGTAAATGAAATCCATGATTTGTGGGACACCAGCAGGTGAATTTTCAAGACTTTTTTTCTTACAACCCAGCTGTTTAAGTTAGCATAGTCATTTTAGTCAATTAAATCTGCTTTTCTTGAAGGAGGAGAAAGAGGAAGAGGATGTGGAATAGAAGGAGCAAAAGAAGGGAAATGATCTTAGTTATTTACTATCAAAATCTCAGGTTAAAATGATGATAATTGATAATCATTTGAAGGAAAACAAAGCAGTTGAGACATTGCTGAGGAACAAGAAGGGAAAAGAACTTTCTCCAAATACAAACTGACAGTGAATAAGATAGTATGGTGTTACACAAGGAGAGATAAATGATGAATGGCACAGAATATAGAATTGAAAACAAACATTGAAACACGTGGTCACTTGATTCTTTGCTAAAGTGGTACTGCACACAAGTGCAGAGGAGATATACTTTCTGATGAATGATACTGAAACAACTGAATTTCCACGTGGGGGAAAGAATGAAACTGAAGTCTCCCCTACAGAAATCAGTTCAGGTATAAAGACCTAAGTGTTAAAAACTAGAAAACTTTTTTTTTAACTTTTTTGTATCTGTAGATGGACAGCATGTCTTTATTTTATTTGCTTATTTTTGTATGTGGTGCTAAGCATGGAACCCAGTGCCTCACACATGCTAGGGAAGTGCTCTGCCACTGAGTCACAGCCCTGCCCCCAAACTAGAAAACTTCTAGAATACAGAAGAAAATCTCAGCATCTCAATGTAGAAGGACATTTCTTAAGTATTAATCATTGAAAAAGACTTCATTATATCCAAATCCAGAATTTCAATGGAAGATGATACAAAGAATGAAAAATGGTTGAAAGCAGTGGCAAACACCTGTAATACCAGTTACTTGAAAGGCTGGAGCAGGAAGATCTCAAGTTCAAGAATTGCCTGGAAAAATTAAGGAGACCCTGTCACAATAAAAAATAACAAAAATAGGGCTGGGGATATAGCTCAATGGTAGTAGTAATCATGCAGTAGGTCTTGGGTTCAATAACTAGTACCAAAAAGAAGAAAAAGAAGAAGAAGAAGAAGAAGAAGAAGAAGAAGAAGAAGAAGAAGAAGAAGAAGAAGAAGAAGAGGAGGAGGAGGAGGAGGAGGAGGAGGAGGAGGAGGAGGAGGAGGAGGAGAAAAGAAAACAAAGGAAAACTGTGCCAGAGCAGGAGAAAATATTTGTCATACATATAAATGTCAAAAGACTAATATACATAAGTTAAACACATAACATATGTATGCTTCTACATATATGTAGTAGTACATACTATTACATATTAGGAAAAAACAACCCACCTAGAAATTGGCAAAATATTTCAACAAGCATTTTAGAAAAGATGACTTTCTAATACCCAAGAACTGGTACTCAACTGCACTAATGATAAAGGAAATATAAGTTAAATATGAAAATATTAAAATATAAAATTGGCAAAAATGGAAAAATATATTAAGGCCAAGAACTAGCATAGATTTGGAGAAGGAATTCCTATAAACTGTTGGTACAAGTAAAATCTTACATGATATTGTAAGAGAACTGTTTAGCATTGCCTAGAAAAATCAAAGGCCCACCAACCCTATCAATTGGCAATTTAATCCTAGTTATATCCTAGGTATACACACTGAAGAAATATACACACTGGTGCACCCAAATATGTGCCAAAAGGTTCACAATCACATGGCTCGTAATAGCCAAAATTAGAAGTTACATATTCCACAAGAGTAGAACAGATAAATAAATTATACTATAGTTATGAATAAATAGGATAGCACATATAAAGCAGTGGAAAAATGAAGTATAGTTTTCAAATGTGTTATAAAAAACACACAAAGAATTCTACTGGTACACAGGTAGAATAGACAAAAAATGAATCTATATGGCTTGGGGCTTCATATGTATTAGGTACCAAAGCTCTAGTAAAAGGCAAAGAAGCTAGATGGTGCAGGCCTGCAACCCCACAGACTCAGAAGGCTAAGGCAGGAAGATCAAAAGCTCAGGGACCAGCCTCAACAACTTAGTGAAGTCCTAAGCAACTTAATGAGACCCTGTCTCAAAATTTAAAAATAAAATAAAAAGGACTACAGATGTGGCTCGGTGGTTAAGTGCCCTGGGTTCACTCCTTGGTACCAAAAAAAAAAAAAAAAAAAAAAATGAAGCAAAGAAATGGTCACAGTGATCATTAATGTAACACAATATTGTTTGTGGTTCTGTAGGGGAGTGAATTAGGGACATTTTCAGGTCCATTTCTTGAACTCTGTAGTAGAACTCTGTATATGTGTGATTTATAATTATTTGTTAAACTATATACACCAATGGTGTTTTAAGTCATTTCTGTATCTAATTTGGAAGAAAATAAACCATAAGCATTCAAATAAATATTATGCATCTCTAAAAGTATTTCTGAAATCAAGATAACTGGAAAAATCATTGACTATGATTCCACATGAAAAGGTAGAATTTCTGCATGGAAAATGCTATGTGAATTCAAGTTTTAATTGATATATTAGGACTGGTGGGAGAGCTTAGTAGTAGAGCACTTGCCATGCATGAGTGAAGATGTGGGCTTCATATCAAGCATCAGAAAAGAAAAATATTTAAAAATTATAATTTATATCTGTACATAAAATATACTGGGAAAGAAAGGTCAAAAATTAGCATTGGTCCTTTTTAAAATGTTTTTAGTTGTACATGGACGTGATACCTTTATTTTATTTATTTATTTTTAGTGTGGTGCTGAGGATCAAACCCAGGGCCTCACATGTCTACCACTGAGCCACAACCCCAGGCCCCTAGCATTGGTCTTCATAGGGAATTTATGTTATCTTCACTGGGGATGTCTGTACTTTTTAAATTACTTAGTCATATTTCAATTTTAGAACAAGAGAGAAACATTACTTTTTAGAAATACAGCACAAAGAATAATTAAAACTAGTTGATAAATTAGTAAGAGAAAATCAAGTGGTGGGAAGAAGGGTTGGGGTCTGTTGCCATCATAGTTTCTCAAAGAGGAAACTACAGGAACCAGGTCCCTGGATACAGAAGAATTTCCAAGAGAAGCAAGTCATGAAAGTGATTTCAGGAGACAAGAGGAAATGACAAGCTACCTTGTAGGTGCTTTGTGCATGTTCAACAGCCATGATTCCTCTCTATCCAAGAAGGAGGCTTCAGTTGAAGCAGGGCAGAGCTGGGGATGGAAAATGGAGTCAGGAAACAACCAGGTTCTTTTGGGGGGCCACTGGACTATTCCAGAGGTCACTCTGGCTCAGTCTTGACTGTCCATATGGAGATTAATCAAAGAAGTCTACCATGTGCTACTTAATTTGGGCATCAGATAAAAGCAGAGTCACTGTCCCTGAGCTAACAGATCTCCTGCTGGAGTCATCAAGGCACCCCAGTTCTATAGTGACAATATGGACACAAAGTCACAAACTTACTTACACCAAAGACACACAACCATCACAGGCACCCCAAACCTAAACACAACAGGACGCACATGTACATAATCTCACAACCAGTCACAACCACAGAGTCCATAGGCACCTCTCATACTGCCAGTGTGATCCACATTGGGAACACAATAATAGCAATAAATTCACACTCACACTACTCATGCAATATCACAGACACATGCAGGAAAATAGCCACAAATCTCACGATTAAGGCATCACATACACAGAGCTAGGGATATGATCATAAACACAAAACCAAAATGGAGACACACTGAAGGAACCTCACACTCCCTAACAGTTACATGCCCAGTCACACAATTAAACTCTACTCATGTGCCTGATCATAATCACAAATAAAGTCCTCCTCTTCCTCAAAGACACTCGTACACCATAAAGAGACAGTAACAACCATGCATACAATAACTACATCCATAGAATAACTGCAGCTAAAAAGGTGTGTAAGAGGAGAGTCATCCCAGGAATTCTTCCAAAATGGATAAAGAGATGAGATATAAATATATCCTGGGGGAAAATAAAAGAAACCTGGAGAATAAGTTCAATGATATTATAAACAACAAAACAAAAGAATAGAAAAGAGGACAAACCAAACAAAAAATAAGAAAAGAAAATTTTATGGATGATAAAACTAAACAGCTTTGCCTCATTGACTTGCCCGGGTTCAAGTGACTTGGCAAATGGTCAAGAAGCACCAGGCAGACAGATCTCAGGAGCCTGCACTCGCTCTTCCCATGTCACCAGGCTGCCGTCTGCTGATAACCATTTAATATTTCTTGTTTAGTGTATAAATCCTGACATCTGAGTCCACCATTATCCCTTTATAAATGCATTTAAGTACTACATGAAATATTTCACAAATATTTTTAAATAGGTAGTGAGCTACCATTCTCCTAAGAAAAACAGTTTATAATTTGTACGTAAAAAGCAAAACAGAATCGATCATAAAGTCCTAAGGAAAAAAGTGATCCTGACACTGCATGAAGGGACCACTCCTCGTTACTGAATTACGAATTCAGTTTGATACTGCATGTGGAAACTGCCTGCAGGTAATTTTCACTTTTGCCCTTTCAAACTGTTTTCCAAATGAAGGTGTTAGGCACTGTTTAGCACTGTACCTACCAGGATGATTGGAAGAATGTCAATCTGGTATGCAGAAGGAGTCAATTTTGTAAGTCAATTCCCCTTTGTGAATGCATTTTGAAATCACCACTAGCATCTTAATGCCACTTGCATTTCTCTGCTGCTCATATACACCATTTCCAAAAGTACGACCTTTGGGAGCACTGACACTTAAGGTGCCCCTAGGAAAAGTGGGAAGCTTGTTTTGCAATGAAAGTTTCTTCCCTCAAAACCCATTGAGATTTATGTTTGAAACTTTCTCAGAAAACTCCACAACGCTACTATTTTCCATTTCCTACAAAAGGGAATTTACAAATTGCAAAACTGAGGAGCAGAATTAACAATCCCAAATGAAGAATGGAATTCTGATAGTACATCAAGGGACCACCCCCATCTCCAGATTGAAAATTCAGTTTCACTCTGCAAGTGGAACCTGCCTGTACCTCTTCATTTTTTGCACATTCAGGTTATTTTCAAAGTGCAGATATTAGACTCCATTGAGCAATGTAGCAGACAGAACCATAAGAAAACTCTGAAAATCTATTGCAGATGGAGACAACTCTTTAAGACCTTTTTTTGAACAGGAACCTCCATGCCAATTACATTTTTTTCTGCTATAATAAGCATTTTCCAAAAGTGACATATTCTTCTTTTGTGAGCATTTATGGTACCCAAAGGAAGAATGTGAAATCAGTCCTGTAGTAAAAGGCTATTCCTTAAAACCCGATTGAGAGTTATAGCTGTAAATTTTCAGGAAACTCCCCAAAACAATGCTTTTCTGTCTAAAAACAAAATAGTTTACAATTGGCACATATACAGAAAAGTTGCGAACAAATCTTAAAGGACTCAAGGAGAAATGGGCATAGATATTTATGATTGCTATATCTTGCTGATTTATGCTTCCCTTAAGCAGTATGAAATGTCCTTCTTTATCCCTTCTGACTAACTTTGACTTGAAGTCCACATTATCTGAAATGAGGATGGATACTCCAGCTTTTTTGCTGAGTCCATGTGCATGGTATGTTTTCCCCCATCCTTTCACCTTTAGTCTATGGGTATCTCTTTCTATGAGGTGAGTCTCTTGCAGGCAACATATTGTTGGATCTTTCTTTTTAATCCAATCTGCAAGTCTATATCTTTTGATTGATGAATTCAGGCCATTAACATTCAGGGTTATTATTGAGATATGATTTGTATTCCCGGTCATTTGGTTCATTTTTAAAATTTTATTTATTTATTTATTTTTTTGACACAACTTGGTTCCTCCTTTATTTGACAGTTCCTTTAGGATAATTCCTCCCTTTGCTGATTTGCTTCTTTGTGTTTTATCTCTTCATCATGGAATATTTTGCTGAGAATGTTCTGTAATGCTGGCTTTCTTTTTGTAAATTCTTTTAGTTTTTGTTTATCATGGAATGATTTTATTTCATCATCAAACTTGAAGGTAAGTTTTGCTGGGTATAAGATTCTTGGTTGGCATCCATTTTCTTTCAGAGCTTGAAAAATGTTGTTCCAGGCCCTTCTAGCTTTTAGGGTCTGGATTGAAAAATCTGCTGATATCCGTATTGGTTTCCCCCTGAATGTAATTTGGTTCTTTTCTCTCACAGCCTTTAAAATTCTGCCTTTATTTTGTATGTTCGGTGTTTTCATTATAATGTGCCTTGGTGTGGGTCTGTTGTAATTTTGTGTATTTGGATTCCTATAAGCCTCTTGAATGGAGGAAGGAAGAACTGCATAGAGGGAAAAGAGGGGTGGGCGGGGTGGGTGGGGTGGGGGGGAAGGGAAAAAAATAACTAAATGAATCAAACAGCATTACTCTATGTAAATTTATGATTACACAAATGGTATGCCTTTACGCCATGTACAGAGAAACAACATGTATCCCATTTGTTTACAATAAAATAATAAAAAAAGGAGAAATGAGATTCTGACAATACACCAAGAGACCACTCCCATACCCAAAATGAAATTCAGTTTGATCCTCCATGCCTTCCACTGTGTTTTCACTCTCATCTTTAATATCTTTTTTAAATGCAGCCATTATGCCATGGTCAACACTTTCCTAACAGAACCATTGGAAGAAGATGAACATGGTGCTGAAGTGATAGTCAATTCTGTAAACCCCATTAAGTTTGAAATTACCATTGGAACCTCCATGCTGCTGGCACTTTCCTGTTGCTGCTATGAGCCACTTCCAAAGTATAATATTCTTTCTTGGTGAGCACTGTTCTTTGTGTGCCCAAAGAAAGGGAACATGGTTCTGCAATAAAAGGCTGTTTCCTAAAGAACAAATGAGAGTTATGTTTGAAATGGCCTCAGGAACTTGCCTACCACAACTGTCTCCCATTTCCACAAGTTTAGAAATTGCACAGGTATAGCAGAACAGAGATCTAGTCCTAATGAGCCCATGTGAACAATGGGATCCTGACCCATCAAGACTTTCCATAAAGGGACCACTCCCCATACCCAAATGGAGAATTCAGTTGTGTCCTACACAAAGATCCTGCCTGTCTGTTCCCTTCCACTCTTGCACTTTCAATTTTTAGATATTATGCCACATGGAGCACAGGAGCAGGACCCTGGGAAGTATGGGAACCTGATGTGGAGGTAGAAGTCCATTCACTATGACCCCTTTGTGAATTCAGTTCAAAAATAGAAGAGGAGGAATACTTCCCAAATAATTTTGCAAGACCAATGTTACTATCTTACTAAAACCATACAAAGACTGAGCATGGTGGCACACACCTGTAATCCCAGAGACTCAGGGAGGGGGCTGAGGCAGGAGTGCAGTCCAAGGCCAGCCTGGGTAACTTGGAGAGACCCTGTCTCAAAAGTAAAATAAAATAAAATAAAAAGGGGGTTGGTATTGTGGGTCAGTGGTAGAGCGCTTGCCTTGTGTGTGTGAATCACTGGGTTCCATCCTCAGCACCACATAAAATGAATAAATAAATAAAGGTATTGTGTCTGTCTACAACTAAAATTTTTTTTTAAATTTAAAAATTAAAAAGGGCTTGGAATGTGGTTCAGTGGTTAAGTATCCCCCTGGTTCAATACTTACTACCACACACACACACACAAAAAAAAAAAAAAATACAAAGACAATATAAAGATAAAACTACAGACTAGTATCTCTCATGATCCTATCTGCAAATATCCTTAATGAAATATTAGAAAACTGAAACCAGCAATGAATAAAAAGAATCATGTACAACAATAAACAAATTTGTGGGGGAATTCTGTTTATATTTTGTAACTCCCCATGAATTTGTAATATGTGTGTGTGTGTGTGTGTGTGTGTGTGTGTGTGTGTGTGTGTGTGTTTTGACTGGGATTCACCAAGTTCAAGGCTGGCCTTAAACTTGTGATCCTCTTGTCTCAGCCTTCTTAGTAACTGGGATTTTGAGTATGTACCACCACACTTGGTATCTATAGTAATTTCAAATGATTTTTAAAATATTTTACATAGGAATATCCTGGAATTGAAAAGACTGGAGGGTCAATCACAAGACTCACTGCACAATTCATATGAGCAAATATGAATTACCTAAGGTAAGGCTGTGGAATTAACAGGAATATAGCAGAAAATTGACATTAATTATTAAGGAAGTAGAATTGATATTGAGTGTGTAAAGATAAGAAAAAGGATTTGGAACAATTCTTAGTTATCAATTTTAGAAAACTGAATAGACTCTGGTACTACAGATGAATTTAAGAACTAAAGAAGGGATGAAGAAAGAATAGAAAAAAATAGTTAAAATTTTGTACACACTGAGATTTATGCAAAAGTACAAATGCCAAGAAGTATACTAGACATGAAGATTGAGAGCAAGTGTGAAATAAAGATTTGGAAGTCATACACAGGCCACTGCATTCAGGGGAGAGAATGACCATGCAGAAGGATGTGAAATGAGAAAAGTATTAAAGATGTTCTTTTCGTGGCTGTTTTTCCAAGTAATGAGGATTGAACTCAGGGGCATTCTACCACTGAGTTTCTACACTTTTTAATTTTTATTTTGAAACAGGGTCTTGATAAGTTATCCTGGCTGGCCTCAAAATTGCAGTCCTCCATCCTTAGTCTCCTGAGCTGTGATTCTTAATTTCTTAAAAGCTGTCCTTTTTGATGTCTTCATTTCATTGTGTCCAGAGATTATAGTTTGCTCCTTTGTGATGTGCTGATTCTGGTTATGGGACTCTCCAGAACATTGTAATTTCTTTGAAAATGTTCCCTATGTATCTGAAAAGAATAAACATGCTACTACCTTTTCTTTTTGTCATACACTTGTATATTTACATTCTACACACACTGAATACATACTCTAAATCCCCACCTCCCAAACTCTATGTCATCAAGAATTTCATGGGAAATCAAGATACTATGTTAACCTGGAATATAGCTTTGACACCTCACCAAATGAGCTTCTTACAGTTTGTCCAGGAAGAAATCTCCTCACACATATACTAATGTACAAAGCAAAAAAAAAAAAGAAAAAGAAAAAAAAAGAAAAGAGAGGAGATTACAAGGAGTACACTTGGAAGAAACAGTCAGACAGGAGGAAAAAACATCCACCTCAAATTCAAGGAATTCACTAGACCAATTAACTACTTGATTAGAGATAAAGAGTTCAAGGAAGAAATAATGAGAAAGAAAGGTCAAGAAAAATTTTTTGTAAGTTTATCAAAATGAAAATTGGTGGAACTGAGAAGAAGTGAAAAAAGGGGGTGGGGCATGCATGAGGCCCTGGGTTCCATTTCCAGCACTGGGGTTGTAGGGAGCCCTGGCTTGAGTGCAGTTCAGGGAGTGGTAGAGCACTTGCCCAGTGGTAAAGCTCCAGGCCCTGGGGCTTACCTCCAGGACTGAAAGAGAAAAATAAAAGTGAGGAAAATAAAAGAGAAAGCAGCACAGAAATGAAGGTCTCCCTGAAAAGACTAAAAAGACCCTATGAAAACACAAAGGGTAGCAAAGAACAGATAAAACCAAGTAAGCAGCATAAAATAGAAAACAGGACTTTTAAAGGAAAATAGGAAGAAAAACAGCCCCCATAAAACAGAGAAAAATAAACTCCAGCAAATAAAAGAATTGTTGAAGTGGCAGTATACAACATTTATCATTATTCATAGCACAAATTTAATAGATACTGTCTTTAACAATAGATTAGGGGACTGGGCTTGTAGCTCAGTGGTAGAGTTCTGGCCTAGCATGTGCCTCAATTCTCAGCAATACATATAAATAAATGAATGAAAAAAGGTCTATCAACATCTAAAAAAATTTTTTAAATTAGAAGATTTAATTCAAGAATTATTATTAAGGTGATATTCAAAGACAAAGCAAACAAAGAAAATCCAAGTTTTCTAAATTACTAGAAGGGACATGGAAACAAAGCAAAAGATACAGAGATATAGTCAAATACATGTAGAAGAAACAACCAACCAGAAGCTTCATGTAAAATGCATCTTTCCATTGCTATACAGAAGAAATGCACAGGGATTCTTAAAGGGTGACAGTAAAAGAATGAGCAAAGGCCAACATGGAAATGATAACAGAAAGGAAGCACAAATTGCCACATTAATATTAGAAAGAGGTGAATTCTAAGGGGAAAATATTAAACATGACAAGGACACAATCCAGTCAATTGCAGATGCTATTATTATTACTGCACCAAATTACATAGCTTCAAAAATTAAAGATAGATAGCTGGGCTCATCTGTACTCCCAGCTACTAGGGAGGCTGAGACAGGATTCACTGAAGCCCAGGAGTTCCAGATCAGGCAACATAGTGAAATCCTGTTCCCCTCAAAAAAACAGTAAAAAATAGAAAAATAGATATTTCTTTTCTTTTCTTTTCTTTTCTTTTTGGTGGGGAGGATGTTTACTGGGGATTAAATTCAGGAGCACTCGACCACGTAGCCACATCCCCAACCCTATTTTATATTTTATTTAGAGACAAGGTCTTACTGAGTTGCTTAGGGTCTCACTAATTTGCTGAAACTGGCTTTGAACTTTTGATCCTCCTGCTTCAGCCTCCCGAGCCATTGGGATTACAAGCATGTGCCACTGCACCCGGCTCAGAAAATATCAACATTTATAATGAGAAACTTTGAACATCTCTCAGTGCTGATGAGATAAAGAAAAAATTAGTAATACTATCAAACCTTCCCAATTATACATCTTATAGATATCAAATTCTCTATCTTGAAAACAGATTTCCTTTCAAGTGCCTTTGTAGCATTCAGAAATACTACACATAAAGTTTGCAAAAAAAAAAAAAAACAGAATCATATTCAAAAATGCAAATAAATCTCTCCATTGCTGCATTTCTAATTTTACTAAAGTTATTATTATTATTGCTATTATTATTATTATTATTATTATTTTGGCTCTGGGAATTAAACTACATGCAGTAGGCAAACACTGAGCTTGCTCTTTCTAAATTGCCCAGGCTGGCCTCGAATTTCTCATCTGCCTACCTCAGCCTCCTAAGAAGCTAGGACTACAGGCATGCACCACTGTGCTCACCAAAACTAGACTTTCTTTCTTTTTCTTTTTTAAAATGTTTTTTTAGTTGTCAATGTACCTTTATTTTACTTACATATATGTGGTACTGAGTATCAAACCCAGTGCCTCACGCATGCTAGGCAAGTGCTCCACCACTGAGCCACACCTCAGACCAAAAGTAGACCTTCTTAAATGAAAAATTTTAACACCTAAAAATGAAATTGTAGCAAACAGTAATTAAAGAGCTGGTGGGAAATGTAATGTTTCTAAAAATGCATACTTTTAGTCTACATTCTTAAATATGTTTTTATGAGTTAGGAGTGATAGTGCCAGTCTGTAGTTCCAGCTACCCAGGAGTTAGAGGCAGGCAGATCCCTCCAATCCTTGCAAGGAGTATGAGGCCAACCTGAACAACAAAGCAAGACCCTTGTCTCAAAAAAAAAAATTGCAAAAGATAAAAGATCTTAGAATATGCTTTTCATCACAATTTCTAATATGTAATTTTTTGAGATATTTTGCTATTTTTGTTTTGGTTTCTTTAACTATGGAGTGGTCTGCTGAATGAGAAATAGTATTTGCTTCAATAACATTTGCCTCCCTGTGATAAATTCTGGCTACTGTTTTAATCTACTTTTGAACACAGGTAGCTAATAATATTTGACTTTTAAACCTATGTTTGTAATCTCCAGTTCTTTTTGGTTTGGGCATCAAAGTTAACACTGTAAACAAAATAAAAACTAAACACAAAGTTAGGAATAATTGTATATACTATTTTGTACCCAAATTTTTGGTATAAATTATCAACTGTAAACCATATGACTTTCTCTATCATTTTTGACTGCTAGAAGTGTTGAATTAACATTTTATATTCATTTCTCCAAGGATGCCTCAATAATTTGTTCTTACCAATTTTGATATTTATCTTTTATAAAATGTTATTTTATAAAAAGATTATACAAGACTGTATAATCTTATTAATATGCATTTCTGATTGTTTTACTCTTAGGTATAAGAGAAACTATAATTTCTATTTTATTATACCTGTTTCTTTACTCCCATTTCCTTTTCTCTTTTCCTTTCTTTTGTGCAGTGCTGAGAACTGAACCCATGGCCTTACACATGCTTGACAAGAGCTCTTCTACTGAGTTACATCCCCAATCCTCTTTACTCTTTTTTCTTGATCATCACTACAAAGAAGCAGTTTGAATTTCTCTGAAATATCTTCATCAACTCATCATCCTTGTTCTCTATGTAACTGATTTCTATCCTTATCATTATTTAGTCCCTATTGTTATTATATATTGATGAGTTGTTCTTCTACCTTCTTTAGTTAAAACCAAAACTCTTTATCTTAGGTCTCTTGTTTTGTTCTTCAAGCTTTCAACATTTTTTAAAAGGCATTTGAATCTATATTCCCCTCCCATCTACAGCCTAGCTTTACCATACTAACTTTAAAATGTAATAGTGTTGCCAGGTTCGGTGGTACATGCCTATAAACCTAATTACTCTGGAGGAAGAGGCAGGAGGACCCCAAGTTGGAGGCTAGCCTTAGCAACTTAGACCTTGTCTCAAAATAAAAAGGGCGGGGAATGTAGCTCAGTGGGAAAGTGCCTCTGGGTTCAATCCCAAGTACTGAAATAAAAGAAAGTAATAATATATTTATTGAAATATTTATTTAAGATTATACTAAAATACACATTACAAAATATATCATTTTAATCAGTTTTAAGTGTACAGTTCAGTAGCATTAAGTACCTTCACACTGTTAAGTGCTTTCACTATTTATTTCTTCATAATTTATATAATTATAATAATAATTATATATAATTTATATAATTTATTGCTGCTGGTCAGAAACAAACAATATTACAAAAACACATTACATTTTCTTTTGCTTTGATCAATAAGATTTTGAGAGTAGTTGGTAAAATGGCCAATAACATACTTAAAGATTTCTGTTCATTTTTAATTATTATATCTCAAAAATAAATTGTTAAATAAATGTTGGTAACTTTTATAATTCTTTGTACAGTGTTTCTTTTGTAAGTATGAACCATCCCTCCTCAGCCCTTTAGGTAGTTTTTATCTTAAATTCCTTTTGACCTGTTCCTAAAATTAGAGACCTACTTTCTTTTGGTTCTGATTTCTTTATTTTTTTTTTATATATATTTATTTTTTTTAAATTGTATACAAATGGGATACATGTTGTTTCTCTATTTGTACATAGAGTCAAGGCATACCATTTGTGTAATCATACATTTACATAGGGCAATGATGTTTATTTTTTTCCCTTCCCCCCCACCCCTCCCACCCCTCTTTTCCCTCTATACAGTCCTTCTTTCCTTCATTCTTACCACTCTCCTTATCCCTAACCCTAAACCTAACCCTAAACCTAATGCTAACCCCTCCCACCGCCCATTATATGTCCTCATCCGCTTATCAGCGAGATCATTCGTCCTTTAGTTTTTTGAGATTGGCTTATCTCACTTAGCATGATATTCTCCAATTTCGTTCATTTGCCTACAAATGCCATAATTTTATCATTCTTCATTGCGGAGTAATATTCCATTGTATAAATATGCCACAGTTTCTTTATCCATTCATCAACTGAAGGGCATCTAGGTTGGTTCCACAATCTGGCTATGGTGAATTGAGCAGCAATGAACATTGATGTGGCTGTATCTCTGTAGTATGCTGATTTTAAGTCCTTTGGGTATAGGACCAAGGAGTGGGATAGCTGGGTCAAATGGTGTTTCCATTCCAAGCTTTCTGAGGAATCTCCACACTGCTTTCCAGAGTGGCTGCACTAATTTGCAACCCCACCAGCAATGTATGAGTGTTCCTTTTTCACCACATCCTCGCCAACACCTATTGTTGCTTGTATTCTTGATAATCGCCAATTCTAATTGGGGTGAGATGAAATCTTAGGGTAGTTTTGATTTGCATTTCCCTTATTACTAGGGATGTTGAACATTTCTTCATATATCTGTTGATTACTTGTACATCTTCTTCTGTGAAGTGTCTGTTCATTTCCTTAGACCATTTGTTGATTGGATTATTTGTATTCTTCGTGTAGAGTTTTTTGAGTTCTTTATAGATTCTGGAAATTAGCGCTCTATCTGAGGTATGGTTGGCAAAGATATTCTCCCACTCCGTAGGCTCTCTCTTCACATTTCTGATAGTTTCCTTTGCTGAGAGAAAGCTTTTAGTTTGAATCTATCCCAGTTGTTGATTCTTGCTTTTATTTCTTGTGCTATGGGAGTCCTGTTAAGGAAGTCTGATCCTAAGCCAACAAGTTGAAGATTTGGACCTACTTTTTCTTCTATAAGATGCAGGGTCTCTGGTCTGATTCCGAGGTCCTTGATCCATTTTGAGTTGAGTTTTGTGTAGGGTGAGAGATAGGGGTTTAATTTCATTCTATTGCATATGGTTTTCCAGTTTTCCCAGCACCATTTGTTGAAGAGGCTATCTTTCCTCCATTGCATATTTTTGGAACCTTTGTCTAGTATGAGAAAATTGTATTTATTTGGGTTTGTGTCCTATGTCCTCTATTCTGTACCATTGATCTACCTGTCTATTTTGGTACCAATACCATGCCGTTTTTGTTACTATTGCTTTGTAGTAGAGTTGAAGATCTGGTATTGCAATACCCCCTGCTTCGCTCTTGCTACTGAGGATTGCTTTAGCTATTCTAGGTTTTTTATTCTTCCAGATGAATTTCATAATTGCTTGCTCTATTTCTGCAAGGTACATCATTGGGATTTTAATTGGAATTGCATTGAATCTGTATAGCACTTTAGGTAGTATAGCCATTTTGACAATATTAATTCTGCCTATCCAGGAACATGGGAGATCTTTCCATTTTCTAAGGTTTTCTTGAATTTCTTTCTTTAGTGTTCTGTAGTTCTCATTGTAGAGGTCTTTCACCTCTTTTGTGAGATTGATTCCCAAGTATTTTATTTTTTTCGATGCTATTGTGAATGGGGTAGTTTTCCTAATTTCTCTTTCTGAAGATTCATCACTTATGTATAAAAATGCATTGGATTTATGAGTATTGATCTTGTAACCTGCTACTTTACTGAATTCACTTATGAGTTCTAAAAGTTTTCTGGTGGAATTTCCAGGTTCCTCTAAATATATAATCATGTCATCAGCGAACAGGGATAGTTTGAGTTCTTCTTTTCCTATTCGTATCCCTTTAATTTCTTTGGTTTGTCTGATTGCTCTGGCTAGAGTCTCAAGGACGATGTTGAATAGAAGCGGTGAAAGAGGGCATCCCTGCCTTGTTCCAGTTTTTAGGGGGATCACTTTCAGTTTTTCACCATTTAGAATGATATTAGCCATGGGCTTAGCGTAGATTGCCTTTATAATGTTAAGGAATGTTCCCACTACCCCAATTTTTTCTAGTGTTTTGAGCATGAAGGGATGCTGTATTTTATCGAATGCTTTTTCTACATCTATTGAAATAATCATGTGATTCTTAACTTTAAGTCTGTTGATATGGTGAATGACATTTATTGATTTCCGAATGTTGAACCAACCTTGCATCCCTGGGATAAAACCCACTTGATCGTGGTGCACTATCTTTTTAATATATATTTGTATGCGATTTGCTAAAATTTTGTTGAGAATTTTTGCATCGATGTTCATTAAGGATATTGGTCTGAAATTTTCCTTCCTCGATGTGTCTCTGTCTGGTTTAGGTATCAGGGTGATATTGGCTTCATAGAACGAGTTTGGGAGGGTTCCCTCCTCTTCTATTTCATGGAATAGTTTGAGGAGTATTGGAATGAGCTCTTCTTTAAAGGTTTTGTAGAACTCGGCTGAGAACCCATCTGGTCCTGGACTTTTCTTTGTTGGTAGGCTTTTGATGACCTCTTCTATTTCATTGCTTGAAATTGGTTTATTTAGGTTGTGTATGTCCTCCTCGTTCAGTTTAGGTAATTCATATGTCTCTAGAAATTTGTTGATGTCTTCGAGGTTTTCTGTTTTGTTGGAGTATAGATTTTCGAAATAGTTTCTAATTATGTTTTGTATTTCACTCGTGTCTGTTGTGATGTTTCCTTGTTCATTCCGAAATTTAGTAATTTGAGTTTTCTCCCTCTTTCTCTTTGTTAGTGTGGCTAAGGGTTTATCAATTTTGTTTATTTTTTCAAAGAACCAACTATTTATTTTGTTAATTTTTCCAATTGTTTCTTTTGTTTCAATTTCGTTGATTTCGGCTCTGATTTTAACTATTTCCTGTCTTCTACTACTTTTGGTATTGGTCTGCTCTTCTTTTTCTAGCGCTTTGAGCTGTAGTGTTAAGTCGTTTATTTGTTGATTTCTACTTCTTTTTTTGAATGCACCCCATGAAATAAATCTTCCTCTAAGTACTGCTTTCATAGTGTCCCAGAGATTTTGATATGATGTGTCTTTGTTCTCGTTTACTTCTAAGAATTTTTTTATTTCCCTCCTGATGTCTTCTGTTATCCATTCATCATATAATAGTGTATTATTTAATCTCCATGTATTGGAGAAGTTTCTGTTTTTTATTCTGTCATTTATTTCTAATTTCAATCCATTATGATCTGATAGAGTACAAGGTAGTATCTCTATCTTCTTGTATTTGCTAACAGTAGCTTTGTGGCATAAAATATGGTCTATTTTAGAGAAGGATCCATGTGCTGCTGAGAAGAAAGTGTATTCGTTCTTTGTTGGATGGTATATTCTATATATGTCCGTTAAGTCTAAATTGTTGATTGTGTTGTTGAGATCTATAGTTTCTTTATTCAGTTTTTGTTTGGACGATCTATCCAGTGGTGAGAGAGGTGTGTTAAAATCGCCTAGTAATATTGTGTTGTGGTCTATTTGATTTCTGGAATTGAGAAGGATTTGTTTGACGTACGTGGATGAGCCAATGTTCGGGGCATAGATATTTATGATTGTTAAGTCTTGCTGATTTATGCTTCCCTTAAGCAGCATGTAATGTCCTTCTTTATCCCTTCTGACTAGTTTTGGTTTGAAGTCCACATTATCTGAAATGAGGATGGATACTCCAGCTTTTTTGCTGTGTCCGTGTGCATGGTATGTTTTTCCCCATCCTTTCACCTTTAGTCTATGGGTGTCTCTTTCTATGAGATGAGTCTCTTGCAGGCAGCATATTGTTGGATTTTTCTTTTTAATCCAATCTGCCAGTCTGTGTCTTTTGATTGATGAATTCAGGCCATTGACATTCAGGGTTATTATTGTGATATGATTTGTATTCCCAGTCAATTGACTCATATTTGTTTTTGACATGATTTGGTTTCTCCTTTATTTGGCTATTCCTTTAGGCTAGCGCCTCCTGTTGCTGATTTGCATCGTTGTTTTTCATCTCTTCCTCATGGAATATTTTGCTGAGAATGTTCTGTAATGCTGGCTTTCTTTTTGTAAATTCCTTTAGCTTTTGTTTATCATGGAAGGATCTTATTTCATCGTCAAATTTGAAGGTAAGTTTTGCTGGGTATAAGATTCTTGGTTGGCATCCATTTTCTTTCAGGGCTTGGTATATGTTGTTCCAGGCCCTTCTAGCTTTTAGGGTCTGGATTGAAAAATCTTCTGATATTCTTATTGGTTTCCCTCTGAATGTAATTTGATTCTTTTCTCTCGCAGGCCTTTAAAATTCTGTCTTTATTTTGTATGTTAGGTATTTTCATAATAATGTGCCTTGGTGTGGGTCTGTTGTAATTTTGTATGTTTGGAGTTCTATAAGCCTCTTGTACTTGGTTTTCCATTTCATTCTTCAGATTTGGGAAATTTTCTGTTATTATTTCATTGAATAGATTGTTCATTCCTTTGGTTTGTTTCTCTAAGCCTTCCTCAATCCCAATAATTCTTAAATTTGGCCTTTTCATGATATCCCATAATTCTTGTAGGTTCTGTTCATGATTTCTTACCATCTTTCCTGTTTGGCCAACTTTGTTTTCAAGGTTAAATAATTTGTCTTCAATGTCTGAGGTTCTGTCTTCCAGGTGTTCTATCCTATTGGTTATGCTTTCTATGGAGTTTTTAACTTGGTTTTTTGTTTCCTTCATTTCAAGTATTTCAGTTTGTTTTTTTTTCAGTATCTCTAACTCTTTATTGAAATGATCTCTTGCTTCCCGAATTTGCTCTTTTAACTGTTGATTGGTGCGATCATTTAATGCCTGCATTTGCTCTTTCATCTCCTCCTTCAATGCCTGCATTTGCTCTTTCATCTCCTCATTAGCTTCCCTGATCGTTTTAATTACGTACATTCTGAACTCCCTTTCTGACATTTCTTCTGCTGTGCTGTCATTGGGTTTTATTGATGTAGTATCTAGGTTTGCTTGGGACATTTTCTTCCCTTGTTTTCTTATATTGGTCAGCTGTCAGTGGGACCCTGAGATATTGCAGTTTTCCGCTATTGGCTTATAGTGTCCCAGTAGATTTCCAGTGTATCACCTCCCAGCCTTCAGTAGCCTGATGTCTTGGAGGAATCTGATAAAGCAGCGTATCCGAAGAAAGCTGCCCCTAGCCCCCTACTGTTCCACGGTTTGGAACTGGTTCTGTGCGGAAATGCTCTCACTGTGGGCCTGCACCGTGCAGCTGGCCGTGTGGGAGGAGCCCACTGCCGGAGTGTGGAAGGCTACCTTGGGAAGACTCTAGCTTCCCTGCCTGGCTCAGATAAGCCACCTCTATCTGGGCCTGCCACCCGGGCCGAGCTTTACCCAGTGGGCAGACTCACCTGTGGCTCTATTTTAGTCCGAGTCTCTCAATGCCTCCCCTTCTTAAATCCTGGGTTCTGGAGCGACTGGGGGTGCAGTCACCCTCTAGGCCGCCATCTTGGATTGCCCCGTGAAGAGAGCCTGCGACCGGAGTGGGCAGAGCCACCTGAAGAGGTCTCTGGCTGCCCTGCCCTGATCCCAGAGGCTGCTTGCAGATCGAAGCTCTCTGTTGGTTCGGGGACTTGTGGCTGGTTCTATGTAGAAAACCTCTCACTGGGCGGTCTGGTCTGAGAAGCTAGACTTGAAAGGCACCTCCCACCGCAGGGGTCCAGGCTACTTGGGGGGGTCTCTGGCTGCCCTCTCCTGGTCCCTGAAGCTGCTTGTGTGCCGGAGTACGTTGCGCTGCAGTGGCTCCAGGACTCGGTGCTTGTTCTGGTCAGAAAGACTCTCACTAGCGGGCCAGTTCCGTTCCGAGAACCTGGAGAAGCTGGCTGTGTGGGCGGGGCCCACCGCCGGAGTGCGCAGGGCTGCCTGTGGATGACTCTAGCTGCCCTGCCCGGCTCCGATAAGCCACCTCTATCTGGGCCTGCCACCCGGGCCGAGCTTTACCCAGTGGGCAGACTCACCTGTGGCTCTATTTCAGTCCAAGTCTCTCAATGCCTCCCCTTCTTAACTCCTGGGTTCTGGAGCGACTGGGGGTGCAGTCACCCTCTAGGCCACCATCTTGGATCGCCCCCTGGTTCTGATTTCTGAATCAAACTTTTCCTATTCCTTTATTTTTAAATGAGGAGCAAAGAGCTCCTGACAGCTGGCATTTAACCTAGTACTATCAGGTAGGTTTCACCGATGCTAGGAAGTGGCCTAGCACCGTGTTTCACAAAGACACTCTCACAGAACATCAACATCAAACAAGACCCTCTGATAAATGTTCAAGACAAAACCAAGACCACTGTGTATTCATGTCTGGACACAGACAAAAATCAGAACATTGTTCAAACCATGAAGGTCAACAAACATACCCTTATTCTGTTTAATGAAGTGACTGCTACTTCTTTATCATAGCTTTAGCTTCACTCCATTCATCTTATTTCTAGATAAAAATTATTAATTTTATAATTTTATACCTAATCATAAAATTGCCAAACAGTAAATCCTGATTCATTTGAAAAGGAAGATATGATAAGAATGTCCACTGCAATGCTGCTCATAATATCCAATGTTTAAAAAAAAGCACAAAAGAGTGTCCAGCATACCACCTTCTGTGAAATCACAAGAAAAAAAATTGTAGTTGTATTTTTACTTATATACAGAACAAGGCAATCAAAGAAAACTAATAAAATCGATCAATATTCAATGTGGGCATAGAACAGAGAGTGATGGGTGAACCACAATCCCATCATTCCCCTGAATATTTCTTTTACTTTTTCTTTCTTTCTTTCTTTCTTTTTTCTTTTTTGGTGGGAGTTGTAGATGGACAGCCTGTCTTTATTTTACTTGTTTCTGTGTTGCTAAGGATTGAACCCAGTGCCTCACATGTGCCAGGCAAGTGATCTGCCACTGAGCTACAGTCCTAGTCCCACAATACTTTTTTTAAAAATTCCTTTTCATATATATATATATATATATATATATATATATATATATATATATATATATTTTAGTTGGCAATGGACATTTATTTATTTGTTTGCTTATTTATTTATTTATTTATATGTGGTGCTGAGAATCGAACCCAGTGCCTTGCATGTGCTCTGCAAGCACTCTGCCACTAAGCCACAACCCCAGGCCAAATTGTTTTAATATATATATATATATTTAGTTGTAGATGGACACTATGCCTTTATTTTATTTTTTATGTGGTGCTAAGTTTCGAACCCAGTGCCTCACATGTGCCAGGCAGTCACGCTACTACTCAGAGCTGTAGGCCTACAATACTTTTGTTGTTATTATTGTTGAACTAGTGATACTTTATCATTGAGCAACATCCCAAGCTCTTTTTATTTTTATTTTGAGAAAGGATCTCACTAAGTTGTTTAGGGCCTCACTACGTTTCTAAGGCTGTCTTCAAACTTGTGATCCTACTTCTTCAGTCTCCAAGCCACTGGGATTACAGGCATGTGTCACCATGCTCAACTCACCACAATGCTTTTCAGTGTTGCTTTTAATATTCTGCTAATATTTTAACTAAGTGTATATATTGCCTAGTCAAAAAAATTAAATTGTTCCTAGTAAACTATCAGGATATCATCAGAAGAAAAAGAAATATTACATTCCTGAAATAAGAATGGTGTACTAATAAAAATGAATATTTAGAATACAAACTAAAGTTTTTGATAATTAAGGCTTGGAATTAAATGTTGATAGCACTAACAAGAAGCTCAACAGAAGGGCTGGGGGACAAAGTTGATAAAGTTTTCCAGAAAGACAAGCAACAAACAAATAGAAAACAGTGGAGGGAAAAAACAGAGAACCAATATCTGAAAAACAGAAATTTCAAAAACAGAATAGAGAAAATATTTGTGCTGGGAGAGGCAGTTTGGGAATAAATGGAGAAATGCCTTCAAAATCCCATACAGAAGTGATTTCTAACCAGGAAATTTATCCACAGATGAAGGATCAATCAATACAGTGTGATGACAAAATAAACAACTTCCCTTGATAGCTCACCTTTCCACTGGCACACAGCTGGCCTCTAGAGATGGAGATATCACCTATGTTTGCTCATGACTGACAGATGAAGATTTGTTTCAAGAACAGCAAACTGAAGAGTCTGGCCTATTCTTGCAGCCTATCTGCCTCTGCTCTGATGCTCTGGTTACGGACAGAAATATCCACTCCTGGAATGAATTCACACCCTCAGGATGCCTCCTTCTTACCTCACATGAGCTTTCATGGTTCTCTGGAGCCAGAGTTGTGAGTTTCTGAGGTGAGATCCAATTAGTTGGCATGGTCACACTGGGTCACAACTCTTGTTCTCTCAGCAGCCTGAGACTTACTGCTCCTTTGTGAATTCAAGCAGAGCTGTTGGAAAAAGGTGACCTGGAGTCTGAAGGAAGATCTGGTCCAGAGCCTCCCCAGAGCTACCACAAAACCTACAAAGATCAAGTCCACATAGTCAGTTATTCAACATTCATCACCTAAACACTTCCTGAGCTAGAAACCACACAGCAGCAGTTCTCAAACTTGAGTACACATTCAAATCATCTGGAGGGCTTGTTAAAACAGTTAAAAATTTTCAGTCTCACCCTGGCAGTTTCTGATTTAGTAGGTTTAAGGTAAGGCCCAATAATTTGCATTTCTAACTAGTGCCCAGATTACACTAAAACTGTTTTTTCAGGGACCATATCAAGGAAGCAGTGCTGTGAAGGATATAAAGTCTAACAAAATGTGATGGGCATTACTGATGGTAAAATATAGGGAAAAACATGAGATTTGGAGTAACATTACTGCAGATTTGAACTGCAGCTCTGCCACCTTTCAGCTAAGAGAATATGCAGTTACTCCAGTATTAATTCCAAAAATTAGGATGAAAATGCCTATCCTGATGCTTGTAAAGTACTCAGCACTTCTCTGGCACACAAAGATCATGCAATAAATGTTAGCAAACTACCATGTACTATCAAATATTAAAACAATATACAAATGTTAATAAGAACAAGTAAAACAACAAATATACCATACAATATTGATCCGTATATGTGACAAAAGTGGTATTCAACTGAATGTGCACAAAATATTGTATCAATGGTCCTAATATAAGAGTCCATTCACCTAGAACAAAACAAACTAGAACTCCATCACACTATTCAGTAGACAAATTTGACAAAACTAAACTTCTAAATATATGTATTTTTAAACCCCAAAGAATATTAAAATATATTTTAGCCATATGTATTGTATAACATTGTCATGAACTCAATGTAACTTACACATGAGAGGAAACCCAGAAGCTATAAACCCAGATATTTCTGATTACATATTTACTAATTATATTAAATACACCATAAAAATTGCAAGGAAGATACCAATTTTTTTCACTATGTGATAATAGGTTACCTCTAATGTTAAAACATCTAGCGATCACTAAATAAATCTTGGACAAAGAATATAAAAATTCACAGAAAAGGAAACAAACAGAAAATATGCATTAAAACAATTAAATATAATTTCCCTTCAGAATTGTAAAAACTTTTCAAAAGCAATCATATACAGTGCTGGAAAGTATTTGGGAAAATAATTATTTTATAAATTGTTGGTGGAAACTTAAATTGCTATAATGCATTTTATTTACTCATAATCTAATTATTAAAATACACAAGTTTTCATAATAATATAGTTTCAAATATATAACAAAGCAGAAACTAACAAAAGGAAGGACAAGAAGACAAACCACCTTTCTGGTGTAAGTAGTTACCTTCTGTAATTAAGCATACAAAATATGTAAGGAGATATAAGATACATATGTAAAATATATGCTTAATTTGTATAAAACAATTCAATTAGAGAACATACATTGTTTTATGTAACATGTGACATTTATGAAAACTGACCATGACATAGACCATATGACGTTTTTTCAACTCAAGCACTGCCTGGAGACATAATTTGAAACAGAAAACTCTCTTCTGAATAACTCATGGGTCGAAGGAAAAAATAACTAAATACAGAAAACCAGATTTAAACAAAATAGAAATATTACACACCAAAGGTTGTCAGTCTGTATTAAAGAAGAGTGAAAACTAGTGAGCTGAACTTTCAACTCAGGTTAGAAAGCAAGCTGACCAAAGAACTCAGTGACCCCCACAGCTAACACTGCAGACTCCATCACTGACCACAGACTCTCATCACTGACTCCCAAATCCCAATCACTCATCTCAAAGGGCCCGTCACTGACAGGAGGTCCCTCCGACACTGACAAACATCAATGGCCACCTCGCTCCATCACTGAACCCAGAACCGTCACTACCACTGCACAGCTCACATTACTAATCGTGACCAACCAAAATCATCTCAGAGACTTCTTGCCATTAAAATATGGAAATATTCCTAAAAGCAGCAGCAAAAAAGCCTTCATGCACCACTTCCACTTCCGGTTTGACTTGTAAAATCTGGGGGGGGGGGTGGAGACTGTTGGTACTGCGCATGCTCCGAATTACCTTCACTGCCACCTTAAGCCAACAGTCAACATGGTGCAGACACTTCTTTGTAGACATAGTGCAGTTACCAGAAGAGGTGCTGTCAGGCTGCAAACATGGCCGGCCCAGTGGTACTTCTCTATGTGGGCCGCCATCTTAGAAGCTTCTCTATTCCGGAGGGTACGAGTCGGCCCCCAGTCAAGTTCCATGACATGAGACTGCGATTGTCACCTAAAATGCAGAACTGTCGCCTTAACTGGATAGGCTTCCAGGAGGAGTGAGGTACTGGACATGGGGTCTGGAACTTTACGTTACACGTTAAAAAGCTAGTTGCCCGAGAGATACAGCAGGCAGCGAATCCAGCGAGGAAAAACCACTTAGAGGAAGGGGTCATGGGAGAAACCACAGGGAAATGAGGGGAGAAAACAGGACGGCACAATCCGCTCTTTGAAGAAACTACTCAGGGAGAAAATGGAGAGGTGAAGATGGGAGTCCTAACCCCCAGCAACAATGAGACAAAAAATTGGCATTACACTTGCAGTCAGAGTGGTACAACCTTCGATGGGAGAAACCACCTTGGGAAGTAGGGTAGAAGTTGAGAGAGGAGGTAGAGCACGAGCCCATCTGGGAGATACCACCGGAGGAGGGGGAGGAGGAGGGGGAGGCAGGGCGTCTGGGTCAGAAGGGATGATGGACGAAAGGAATCTGCCTTAGTTTCTGTCAGCCTCCAACCTATCTAAAGTAAAACTATAATAGGTCATTGTCGTCAGCAAGTACAAGACCCTGGGTTCAATCCCCAGCACCACAAAAAACAAGTAAATAAATAGAGAAAACTTTGCCATTTTTATTTACTTTTAAATTAAAGTATAATGACAGTGTCTTCATTAGGTAAATGAAGCCTTAAGCCATCTCCGACTCTTGGCTACTTTCTGTATGAAAGTTCCAAAGGAACGCTGTCTTTATGATGATAGGGGAGTTGTAAAGATTCAATACCTTTCACCTTGTGAACACCTCAATGGACTTCAAAACCTGGTTTAGCTGTCCCTTCTGAGCCCCTTAGGACAAATAGGAAACTGTTGCTGCAAGAAAGCAGAATTCCTTAGGGTCACATCGAAATTCATGTTTGTAATTACCCTTGGAACCACTGTACAACTTCCAATTTATTTTCCCTTCAACAAGCAGTTTCCAAATTGCACATCAGTTTAAAATCTGAGATGGTGGCCTGAAGGTCAAAGGGAGTTATGCAAAGATCACTGTTTATCAAGGTGTGTCTCCCAAAGAGAGGATTGTGAATTCAGGTTGATTCTGCATTTGCAATCTTGCTACTGGTACGTTTCACCTGTGTTCTTCTAGTTCTTTTTCTAAAGCAGATACTCACACCAGTTGTGCAATACACCTACTAAGCTTCTAGATAGAAAGAGAACCTGGGGTTAACATAAGAGTAAACTCAGATCCCTTGGTGAATTAAATTGGAAACTGCCTCTGGTAGAGGCTGCCATTTGCATTCCACTACTTCTCACATAAGCCTTTTCTAAACTTAATTTTCAAATCTGTTTGTTCCTCTTAGATATACATGACAGTAGGGAACTTGAGACCTCTAAATCTTCCTAACCTCCTACAGAGGCAGACTTGATTTGTCTTTGCTAATATGATTACCCAGTCCTAAGTGCCAGAAATAAGGGATCTCTATTAAACATAGAGCTTATGCCAATAAAAAGGTATTTTACAAAATTCAGGTGGCATTAGATATCTTAACTACAACTTATGGGAGCATCTGTGACATTATACAAACTAAATGCTGTGGTTACATTCTTGACAACTCTGGAAATGTAACTAATATCCTTAAAGATTTACATTCCCACTAGAGGCAATGTCCTCACAGGCCTTGTCATGGTAACAACTTCTTAGTTCTTGGTCATCTGGCATCTCATGGTGAAAAATATGCTGGTTTCTACCATCATCATCATCATCATCATCATCATCATCATCATCATTGTCATCATCGTTATGTTCACTGACATGTTCAGATGCTGGGACATTTATTGTTGTATTGACCTCATTCCAGAACTCATACTTTCTTCTTTCTCTCATACAGCACCCTCCTCCCAGATGACTTTACAACCTGTTTTGTCCAAACTAGACTCATCCCTCAGACCCATCAACACACCCACAACATTTCTAAAAGGGAATCCAAATGCTTGTCACATGTCACTCCATCTCAGCCTGAAACAGGCAGAGCAGTCCTTGCCCATTTCACCTTTCAGCAGTAAGGGCTCCCTTACTCAGAGGGGGAATGAGACAGGGATGAAAAAAAGAGAGCAAATGATCAGGTGAGAAAGACAAGAGTGGGTTATAAATGAACAAGAAATGGGTCACTCTTGTTGTACTTCCCACAAAACCAGGTGCTCACAGCTCCCAGATCTGCACTTTCCAACACACGTGATCAATCCCTGGACTGCTCCTTCCTGACATTAGTCTGTACACAGGGAAGAAAGAGAAGGTGGGGAGGGAGAGGAAACCTGGGATCCATAAAAAGTAAGACACACCACCTGCATGGGCACCCAGCTGTGGGCTCAAACTTCCCTCTGGATATGTCTGCCACCTCTGTTCTCTTGCATTAAAAAAAAAAAAAAAAAAAAAAAACATAAAATAAAAGTTGTTTTATGGTTTGGACATGAGATATCCCCCAAAAGCATGTGTGAGACAATAAAAGAAGGTTCACAGGAGAAGTGATGTGGTGACACAAGCCTTAACCCAAGCAGTGAATTCCTGCCTGAGAGCTAACTGAGAGTTGGCAGGGTCTGATGGAGGAGGGGGTCATTGGGGATGTGCCTTGGGTATATATTTGGTATCTGGCAAACAGAGTCTCTCTCTGCTTCCTGGTCATCATGTGAGCTGCTTCCCTCTGACATACTCTTGTGCCATGATGATCTGCCTCACCTGCAGCCCTGGGACATGGAAGCAACTGTCTATAGACTAGACCTCTGAACTTGGGAGCCCCTAAATAAACTTTCCCTCCTCTAAAATTTTTCTTGTAGGAACTTTTAATCACAGAAGGGAAAAGGGTGACTACAACAGCTTGTCTCAACATCACTCAGGTGTTAATCTTCAAACAAGGGGAACGAGGAACCTCCTGATTTTCAAGGTGGTGCCAGAGCTTTATCCCTTCCTGAAGCTCTTACTGTATTTACATTGTGAACACTGCTCACCAGGCCTACAAGAAGATTCTACATTACTTTCTATCCCCATCTTTCCTAATTAATTATTTCTTTAGCCTGTTAACAGGAATATCTAAAAATTAAGTGAGAAATCTTGACTTTTTCTTACAAAATCTTTGATGATTGAAATTTCCTTGCATAACACTTCTCTAGGCCAGTTGGCAAACCTTCAAGCAGAATGCAGAGGCTGTGGATTCCTGAGAATAGGCTGTCTCTGGAGGCTTCACCGATTCCTTTCTCCAGTTGAACTGGGAATACCATCTGACAGCTGTGCTGGGGCTGGTCCAGGCTGTCTGTATCTTTTCTGACAGACACTAGGGAGACTGGGCATCTGTGGACACAGGGAAGCATATTTTGGGACTCTGCAGCAGTGTGCACTCAGGGCTTTGTGTTCAAGGGGATCCGTGGTGTTACTTGGGTTTCTGGCATCTTTTGAGGGCTGGTTCTGACTTCCTGGCCCTGGTCCTGCACGGTGAGATTCCCCTCCCCATGGAAAGCAGAGGGAAGAGCATCCCTCACAGCAGATGAGGGCCTGCATCCTAGTCCTCATTCCTTCTCTTCCAAACTGTGTGACTGTGGGCAGTTCACAGTCCTGTCAACCCCAGGTGATAAAATGGAAATGCTAATATCCCCCCTGCATCCAGGGTAGGACTGGTTGTCTTTTGAGAAGCCTCAACTACTTGCCTCTCTGATAAACAGCAGCACTGGGAACTGTCCATTTGGAACCCAGGTCTGTCCATTTGGAACAGCAGCCTTTCTTCTGACTCCCCAGAAATCCAGGCCCGAGGCTCAGGTGCAGAGCCCTGGATGTACGCCACCTTTGCTGGGCCAGTGGCTCCGTCTCTCCACCTCTCAATCTGTGAAAATAGGCCAATAACAGATGCACCTCTCAGGTGAAGGACCACACCTGTGGGACCCCAAAGGTGCAGTGAATGTTGGCTGTCATGGTGGCTCCCAGTTACATGGGGCCACTGAAGTCTTGACTCCAAGGAGCCCAGGGTCTAGCACAGGGGAGACTCCAGCTCACCCTCCCTCTTGCCACAGACACCTCCAACCACTCACTCACTCCGCACTCTCTGGAACCTTGAGGCAGGTGTCGCTTGCTGGTGGCAGTTGGCATGAGAGAGGCAGCAGCCATGCCTCCTTGTGAGTGGCTGCTGTAGGACGGGTTTCCATTCCTGGCAAAGACCCTCTGAAGTCATGGTTGCAATTGGGAAGTACCTCGATTCAGGAGGAGACCTTTTGCCAGGAGAGGGTGGGGTAGCCTGGACAGCGATCCTGTGTGCTGTACCTGGAGGAGCCACCCCAGGGGAGGTGTGTGTGATGGCTGGGTGTGACAGCCAGCTTGAGTAACCCTCCAATGGCTCCTTTAAACCTGCTTCTCTTTGCAGCCACTCAGGAAGGAACTGAGTCTGAGAGTGGAGGGTGGAAAGAGCTGAGCTCCATTCCTGGATCTGCTGTCAGGGACCTGCCGGGGGCTCTTCAGTCCTGTCTGAGTTGAGAGGCAGTTCTGAGGGTGCTGGTTCCTGCACCTCCTGCTTTGGACCAGATCCTCCCAGCCTGGAACCAAGGAGCTGCTCACTTCTGAGGACAAAGGACAACACAGGGGCATGCGACCCCAAGGTTCTCAGGACAGTTGTCACTGCTGTCATCTCTATTGCTGAATGACCAGTCACACAAGACATCAGAAACACCAGAGTGCTTTGCTTCACCTTCTGGGTACTCCGTGCTCATATTCCTGTGCTCTTTCTTCCAGCTCTGGCCACCTGCTCTTGTCTTGAGGCCTGTCTGCATCACAGAGGACAGGAAATGGGCCTTGGCCCAGGTGTCAACTCCCTGGCTCTTTCAGAAGGGACAACCACACTGCTCAGCCAGGACTTGCAGGCTCAGGAGAGCTGACACAGGATGGAGGAAGAGCATGTGAGTGCTTTGCCCTGTGTCCCCTGGGGAAACCTGGCACCAGCTTGCCTCTGAGCTGAGGGCAGAGCCCACAGCCTCCATGCAGCTCTCTGCCCTTAACCTGCTCACAGCAGCCCTTCTCTAGGTATGCCACACATGCCTGCACAGTTCTGTGTAATCTGTGCACTCAGATCCTGCCTCCTCCCTGGGAGAGGGATCATAGAGCCTCAGTCAGCTCTCAGCAAGGCTGGGTTTTCTCATTTGCTGTCCTAGGACCTGGTACTCTCTGCCTCAGGGCCTTCGCACACCCAGTGCTTGCCATACCTGATACTTTGTGCCCCTGAGCTCTGTGCATTTGCTTCCTCGGATCTCAGGGTAGGCTTGAGTGTTAGCAATCTAGAGGGGGCTTTCAGGGTCACCGCTTGCTCCAGATGTCACTCGAAACTTCTCCTGGAACCATCACCATCTCGCTCCTTCTCTATGGTATTTCTCTACAACTGGAGAGTTGGCATGACCAGGGCAGGGCCTGGGTGTCCCCCCTCCACACATTCCTGCCAGCAGGAGACACTTCAGCAGGCAGCCGGCTGCATCTTTCTGGGCAGTGAGTGACCTACAGATCCTGTGGCTCAGGGGACTCAGAGTTCAGCCAGCTGCTGGTGGCCACATAGTCACCTGGAGGCCCTGGGTCCCTCTCACATCCATCTACACACAGGCAGCTGTGGCTCTTCCATCTCACCCTGCAGCTGTTTGGAGTCCCTAAAGCCTGCTAATCCCTGGCCGCGTGTCATTCCAGCAAGCTCACTGGGCCTTGCCTGGAGCTCCGAGCTGACGGGCCAGCCCCGCCTGCTGCACACTTAGCCGGAGAGGCTGATGAGCTGGGAGAAGCCTGGGACACTCTCGGGAGCCCTGAGAGGTGGCAGCAGGGTCTCCAGCTCTCAGGTGGAGGGAGACAAGGAAAGCCCTCCCGGCTTGTCTTCTCCCAGGAATCCCAGGCAGAGCTGGCCCCTCTGCCTCTCCCGAAGCTACCACAATGTTATAGCCAATGCGCTGGAATTCTAACCAGGACACTGTGCTGGGAACAGGGGACAGGCTTACCCGAATCTTGTCACGGTGATCCTGCTGATGTTGGAAACCCTGTGGGAGTGTCCTCAGCTGGGCTGGGCATCCTCTCTCCATGAAACTCTCCCCAGGTTGGGTCGCAGGCCTGGCCCCAGCAGCGGGGCGTGCATGCCAGCTGTCCTGTGTGCACATGACCCACCCACTGACCTGCTTCTCCCAACCTCACCTTCCCTTCCTGGGAAGTGGGCTCCCTCAGGCCCGCCACGCAACCTTCCCAAGCAAAACCTTTTGAAGGGGCCATGGCCAACAGCAGGAGGATGTCGTCCTGTGTGGGGACAGTCCCAGCAGAGCTGGGCTGTTGAGCTGGTGCCCGGAGAGCTGAGAGCACCCCAAACCTCAGCTCTTGTTCCCTCTGGTCTCAATCCCAGGTCCTTTCTGGACACTTGCTCCCTACTCAGAAGCCATGGGCTTTGCTTGTTCCTCAAGTTGTTCTGTGGCAAAGAAGGGGCAGCACAATGGGGCTGGGAACCAAGCCCTGGAATCGGGGACAGGTCAAGTGCTGTGCCATGGTCCATGGCTGGCAGAGGCAGCTCTGGGAGAGGACGGGGCCTTTCTGTCCTCAAGGCCATGAGGGCCCTGTGCCCAGCTCACACAGAGCTGCTTCAGGGCCAAGGGTCATGGAGAGGTGGGGCTGGCCCTGCATGGAGCTGTCCCTAGGAAGGGGAAGGACAGCAGCTTGATTCCTGCCTGAGGAGCCCAGCAGGAAGGACGTGGTCCCCGGGTCCCCAGGCAGATGGACCTCAAGCTGGAGGCCAGTGTGCTGACATCTCCCTGCCCTGGGCTCAGGTCCCGCTGCTTCTGTCTCCACAACAATGACACAGATTGCTTCTCTATTGCTGCAGTTACCCTGCCAGGACCAAGCTTCCACTTTCCTCTAAAACAACAGCCACCGACAGGACTGACCCAAGAAAGGAGTATTTTCTGTCCCCCAAATGAAACTGAACGAGGCTGGGCTGATGCCCTACAGGAGGGTGGCCACTTCCTTCACCTGATGCCACAGGGCTGATGGGTTCTTGCAGCAGCGCTGCCTCCAGCCCAGTTTGAGGCGATGTTGGTGAGGTCAAGAAACTGTCCCTGGGGACCCTCTGAGAGCTACAAGCACTCCATTCTGATTCCTTGGGGTGACCAGGACTACCATAGGGGTGCATCTTCCTCTGTTGGTGTGTCTTCCTAACGCGATGGTTTCAGAGCTGAAGGGCCTTTGGAGAGCCGGGTTGGTCTGGGTTTGATGGACGAGTGGATGCATGCCTGCGCCTTTCCTGTATTGCCACACGGAGGCACTGGGCTGTCCAGGTGTGGGGCAAGAGTACCAGCTGTGCGACCACTGTAATTTATCACCCTCTCTGAGCCCAGTTTCATCATGGAAAGTGGGGATGGCCACCATGGTAACAGACTTGGAAGTCTTGGCCATGGCACCCACGGTTAGCTGAGTAACTACTCCAAAGACATCCACAACCTATCCCCAGATCTGAGAACCACTCACAGCACAGGGGGACTTCAGAGGGGACTGAGCTAAGAATCTTGAAGGGGCACTCACCTAGGATTAGTCCTTGAGTCCCCTTTAGCCTTCAGGGTCTGGTTAGGGGGTGGGAGGGCAGAGTCAGAGGAGGTGAATGTTGGTGCAGAGGGAGTGGTTTACCTGAGGGTGGGCAGCAGGGTCACTGCCAAGCCATATGGGCAACCACTGGGCAGGGAAACAGGAGACTGTGGGCCTGGAACCTCCAGGAGGCACCGGCTGCCCACACCTTCATCCAGTCCAGCAAGACTACGTCGGCCTTCTGACATCCAAGCTGTAATGTCTAGGCTGCCCAGCTGTGCCCTGTGTCCCTGCAGCTGCCATCACTGCTACCAGCTGTGAGCCAACCCTGGCCTCAGGTGCCCTGTGGCTGTCCCCCTTCACACATTCCATTCCTCCCTGCCTGCCTGTCTTCCTGCCTCCCTCCCTCCTTCCCTCCCTCTTTCCCCCTCCCTCCCTCCCTCCTTCCCTCTCTCTCCTTCCCCCTCCTTGCCTCCCACACCCTTCTTCTTGCTTCTTCTCTTCCTCCCTCCCTTCTTCCCTCCTTCCCTCCATTCCTCAGTCCCTCCCTCCTTCCCCCTCCCTGCCTCCCTCAACCTACCTCTCACTTCTCTCACCATCCATTTGTCCTTCTTTCCCTCCTGCCCCTCCTGCCCACACTCCCCTTTCTCCCTCCTGAGGACACAGAGTCTTCTGGAGGTGCTTCTCCAGGAGCTGGTGTCCCAGGTGCTCCCTGCTCTTGCCCCTGCCCCAGATCTGCTCCCAACCCAAAGAGACTCATCCATCTGAGGGGCCAGGCTGCTGCCTCTTTTCATGCAGCAGCAGCCTCTGCCTGTCCTCTGCACCAGGCTCTGCTGATGGAGCTTGCCTTTCAGCTGGCCCTGACGTGGCCACTCTCCCATTTCCCTGCCTCTTCCCATGGGTGTGCACCTCCCCTGGGCCTCGATTGGCTCGTCCTGGCAGCTGCACCACCTGCTCCCCATTCCCCTCTTCAGTCACCTTCTCAGTGAGACCCTCCCTGCCCCGTCCCCTCTCCTGTATTGTCCCTGCACTGTGTTCTGACACCCGCCTCTCATACTTGGAAACCCATGCTCCTGGCCGCCTCCACTGCTGGAGAGAGCAGCTCTCGAGAGGCAGAGCTTTCCCTGTTTTATTCTTGTGTCCTCAGTGCCTGGCATACAGTAGGTGCTCAGTGAGGAACCATGGCATCACCAGGTCACAGCAGGCTCTCCAGAGCTGGCTGCTCATAGTACTGCCCCCATGGCTGTTCTTAGCTCTGCCCTGCTCTCCTCACACTGGCCATAGGCTCCTCCAAACCCTCCCCTTGAGGCCCCGGGACGTGGGACCACCTTCATCCCCAGCACCGGCTTCTCAGTCTCCTTGAGCTCTCATCCCAGCTCCGTCTCTCTGTCCCCCACGTTCTGAAGTACCTGTGCTTCCTTCTAGTGTGGAACATACTGTGCTGTTCACAGAGGTGCTGGGCCTTTTCACCCCGGTGCTTTACCATGAGCCACATCCCCAGCCCATTTAACTTTTATTTTAAGACAGGGTCTCCCTATATTGCTGAGGGTCTTGCTACACTGCCCACCTGGCCTCGAACTTGAGACCCTCCTGTCTCAGCCTCCCAGGCGCTGGGAACACAGGCCTACGCCTGTCCCTGGAGTTTTACTTTTCTACTGAATCTTTCCCTGGCCAGCTGTTTAGGCATCACTTACTTTTAGTTCCCTGCAGCATCCAGTGACCCTGGCACATAGAGGATTGTCAGGAACAGGGAGGGAGGGTGTGAACCAGTGTCCAAGGGGACCTCGCCTGGCTCTGTCGCTGAGCCCAGTGTGACTGGCAGGCAGCCGTCAGAGAAGCCATGGTCCCCGAAAACAGGGTTCTGCTCTGCCTGTCCTCAGTCCTGCCCTTGGCACTTGGGCAGCTCAGTGGATCCTCAGCGAGTTTACTGTGGGGACCACTTCCCCTGCCACCCACTCTCTGAGGCCTTGGAGGTCAGGAGGGGAGGTGGCTCCAGGGCAGGCTCAGGTGGCCGAGGTCCCCTTTCTGGCCTCAGAAGGGCATGAGAATATGTGTCAGGCAGGGTCCACACAGGGAGAGGCGTCCACAGGGAGAGGTGCCCCCCGGGCCAGGCCAGCGCCTCCTGCTTTTCCCCGAGTAGGCAACTCTGGAGGCCTTTAGTTGGCCCAGGCCTTTAGCTGGCCTGGTCTGCACTGCACTGCGTCCTGTAGACCAGGGAGGGTTTGTGAATGGAAGACTTGCGGGCCCATCTTGCACTGCGAGTCGGGATCAGCTGCCTTTGCAAGGGTCATGCTCTCTGCCCTCCTGATGACCTGGGTGGCCCTGGCCCCTGGGTCCCAGGTGTTGGGCTGAGCTGCCAGTTCACAGGTGCCTCCCCTCTGACTCCTGCTAGACTCAGGTCCCCAGGCTGCCACACTGAGACCTGCAGATGGGCAGGGCTGGGAGAGGGTCAAACAACAGAAATCCCTGTCCTGAGGGCTGGAGCTGGAGCCTGAGGTCACCAGGACCAGGGTAGGTGCTCTGGGGGGCAGGAGGGCCGGCCTGCCGAAGGCTCTTGCTCAGGTGCCACTGGCTGACGCCATCTGGGTGCTAACTCCTTGAGCCACCATCTCTGCCTCCATCCTCATGTCACTTCCTCTGTGTCAGCAGGTGTCCAGCATCCCGTTTGTGAGACCTGGTCCTACAGCATTTTGTCCATCTAGGATGCAATGGCCCTGTTTCCAAACAGAGTCACATTTTAGGGCAAGGGGGGTGGTTAGAACTCGAATGCATGAATTTGGGGCACAGTGCAGCTGGTCACACCCTCCCCGACACCCACCCCTGAGTATCTTTCACAGTTACTACTAGGGCTGTGTCCCCTGAGTGTCCTGAGTGTCCTGTGTCCTCCTCCATGTTGGCGGGAGACATCTGCTGTTCTCTACAGCACTGAATCCCCAGCACCCCTGATGGGGCCTGGCACGCAGTAGGAGCTCAGCCCATGGTGCTGAATGAATAAGTAACCTGGGTCCCCGAGTCCCCCACAGCAGGGACAAGGTGGCTTGGTCAGGCAGGAGTCGGGCCAGGGGGAACTCTTGGTGCATGCCTGGGAAATGGAATCATTTTTTGGTCCAGCAGTGAAATTTCCTGTGACTCAGTAAATCACTTTAACTAATGAAGAAAGAACAATCCCAGAGGAACAGAGGTTTCAAGCATGCAGATGATTTCTGAGTTTTTAAAAAGTGACTCTTCAAAGGAATAAGTCCCTGGGGGCTTCCAGCTCTCCATAAAAACTGACTCTCCACTCTCAAGTAGTTGCCCTGGCTCGGAGACAAGATTCGTTTGGTGGTTTTTCATAAATAATGTTTTTCTGTTATAAAAGTAAAATTTAGAAAATTTACATAAGTAGAAGGAATAAAAAAAATAATCCATCAGCCACAGACAGCCAGATTGTTAGTAATATGCCATTGTATTTCTCTCTGGTCATTTTTTATACATCTATTTTTATATGATGATAAACCAATTTAATGCAATTGAGCTGTGGCTTCTCTTGAACAAAAACTCATGTAAAACATTCCCAAGTGAACCTGCAGCATCAGCCCGCAGAGGGCTGTGTGTGTGGGTGGGAGGCCTGTGGACCAAGGGCCAGGAGGAGCTTGGCTTGGGTGTGCGGGAGGAGATGGGGCCACAGGACCCATGTATGGGCACCAGGGACAGCTGGTGCCAGGCGAGACCCAAGACTGGAGGTCCATGCTGGGCACTTTGGAAACAGGGCTCTGGGTGGGGGTCAGAACTGACAAAACCCTGCCCATAAGCGGCCCCAGCCTGGGCTCCAGCTCAGCCCACTCTGGGACTCTGGCATGTCTGATGCAAGGCCCTCCTGCAGCCTGGGAGGGAAAGTGTAGCTTCCCACAGGGGGCCGCTCCAAGCTGGCTGGGAGCAGGGACGATGCTGTGGGTACTTCAGAGGGGAAATGTTACATCCTGCTGGCCTGAAAGCAGAGGGGCTGCCTGGGATTTGTGGTGGCCGCTGATGTCATTTCAGAGAAAAAGCTAAGGAGTTGTTTTCTTCTTCAGGCTGCGTCTCTGAAATTGTCTTCTTTTTTTATAAGGAAAAAAAAGTTCTGATTTTATCCGTTGGCAGACATTCCAAAGCCCAGACCGCTGATCCAAAAGTGGACAGGGCCTCTTCCCCACGGCGGTGGTGCCCTGTGCTGGGTGCAGACTGGGAAAGGCGGGTTCGCCCGGTTCACCCCACTGCAGAGCCCTAAGAAGGACTCCTTGGTGCTGGGACCCAGGAGCTGGGCAGAGGTCAGGGTGGTCACAGAGGGCATGTGTCGGGTAGAGGGTGGCTGTCCCAGGCTTTCCAAACGTCTGTCTTCCAAGTGCAAGTCAGGGAGGCTCACCCTTGGCTGACATGCTGGGAACACAGCAGATGGTGTCTGAACTGGCATCTACCACCCGAGCAGAGTGGGGCTGGAGGGAAGCCCAGGGAGGGAAAGTTCTGCCTCCCTGGTCAGTAACTACTATGCAGGAGCCAGCTTGCATCCAGGGTTTTATTTGTATATTGTTAATGTGACAAAATTGTGGAGATGAATAACAAATGAGTGGGTCCGAGAAGTGGTGGCCGAGAGGGGAGACGTGTAGGTGGCACAGAGAGTTCTCTGGGGTCACGAGCAGGTCTGTTTTGTTGGAGACACTGGCTGTGTGGATCTACGTGCCTGATAAATGGTACGAAACTGATTCTAACACTTACACAGGGATGAAAAGGACCCAGTGAAGTAGAAAAGAGATGAAGCTGGAGAACTCGCAAGGCTGGATTTCAAGATGATGAAGCAACAGGATTCGCCACCTGTGGAACTGGTGTCGAGACCCATGACAGGTCAGGGGAGCAGGGCAGAGTCCAGGGTCCAGAGTCCAGAAGCAGATGCACACGCACACTGACAACCGACATGGCCAAGGCTGCAGGGGTGATCCAGGCTTTTCCAGGAAAGGTGTCTGAGCAATGAGGACAGCAGATTCACACCACATGCATGTGGGAGTGAGCTCACAGTCACAGACCCGCAGGCACAGACTTCAGCTCCCCAGTCCCTGCGTGTGATCCCACCCTGGTCTGGGGGCCTCCCTGAGTTCTCCTCCCGAGGTGGTGTCTGCCTCGGCTCCTCGCTCCTCTGCAGGCTGCATCCACCATGTGCTGGATCCTGTTGGTGCTGCAGGAAGGTTCAGGAAGTGCGGTGTTGATGCATTCAGGGTTAAATCTCAGTCTTCTAATAAGCGCGTGTCCTGCTCGTAACTCCCACAAGCATTTCTTATTGCCCTGCATACACTGGACAGGAAGGGCAACAGGGCTGGAGTCACTGCCCTTGCCCTGCTGGCCCCTCCCATTCTGGAGGGTCTGTCCTGGTGCAGAGCACGGGCTGGGCACCTTTCAGTTTACTTGTCTCCCCAGCGCCTAACCCTGGAGGGCCAGGGGGGATGTTCCTTAGCTTCTCCCTGCGAGGAGACCCTGAAGGTGTGTGGGCCTCCCTCTCCCACTGTCCATGCGCAGCCTCCAGCAGGTGGCCACCAACGTGCCAGCTCAGGCTCTACAGCTTCTGCTCAAAGTCAGAGGATCTCATTTGTAACTCTGGTCATTTCCTTTGAAGCTTCAGTTCTCAGCCTTGTCCAAAAAAAGGTGTCTGTTTTCAGGTCATTCAGGGTTTTTCTTGCTAGAATGGGAGTGGCTCCAAGGTTTCTCCAAGTCAGAGCTGAAGGTAGAAGTCAGCGCAGCCACTTTGGAAAACAGCTTGGCAGTTTCTTAAAACATTGAACATACACCTCCACTGCACGCAGTCGCCCCACTCCTAGGTATTTACTCAAGAGAAACGAAAGCAGATGTTCGCCTCAAACTGCAAACGGCTCACATGTTCGTCAACACGGGGATGTTGGTGCACCAGAGGGACCACTGCCCGGCCACCACTAGCATGGGCGGCCTCAAGCGCCCACCAGGGAGGGTCTCAGAATCACTGTGACAGGCGGAGGCAGCAGACGCAGGGTGCGTACCTCATGACCCCATGCGCGTGGGAGTCCAGGAATCGGTGCCCATGGAAAACAGGTCCTGGACACCAGCGGGGAGGGTCCTGGCGGGTCAGAGGAGTCCTCACGGGCAGCAGCTGTGTCCTTATCTGGATTTGCCAGGGCTGACTCGTGTCAGCTTGTGGCTCATGTCATCTCTCAACCCAGCGCTAAAGGAAAGAAGCACAGGCTCCCGCACTACTTCTGCAGCGTTTCCTCCGCCAGCCGGAGGGCCCTGCAGGCGGCCTCCACTCTGGTTATTTCCAGTTGTTTCTAGGACCTGGAGGCAGACAGCTTTGCCAGCGTCTACGGCCTTACCTTGTACCCAAGTGCCTGTCCACAGCGGGCCTCCCCTCTCCTTCATCAACCTTGTGTTTGAGTCTCTGTCCTTGAATTTGGAGGCCTTGGAGCACCATCCAGCATGCTGTTCCCATCCAATTCTCTGGAAGCCCTTGCTCTGGAGGAGAACAGTCACCAAGTGAGGAGCCTGCCCCCTGAGACCACCCGGCTGGGGAGGACCGTGTGGTTCCCTTGCAGAGGCCCCAGCACCATCCTGGTGAGTGAGACACCTGCATGTCCAGCCCGGTGAGGCCTGAGGCTGCCCAGCTGAAGATGTCGCTGACTGCTCCTCAGAGAGACCCAGCTCATGACCTCCCAGGGAGCCCTGCCTGCGCTCCTGACCCACAGGATCATGAAGAAAACCCACGTGCTGGGGTTCTGGGAAATTTGTTCTGCAGCACCAGCATCAGAGAGACCTGGTCAGGGATCACTGGCTGTCCATCCAGGCAGGACTCTGGGAGCCCCACACCCTACTGCCTCAGATAAGGACAGCTGGTTACCCAGGAAGAACCTAAAACCCCCTACGGCTTCCCTGCTCTGAAGTGAATCAAAGCTGCTCATCTCCAAAGTCACGCAGTCGAGCAATGCATCCAGTCTCCTGCTGGCTTTGCTGTGGATCACACCTCTGATGCCGGGGCTCTGATGGTAACGGTGGCCTAGGTTACTCCTTGGGGACCTGAAAGCTGCTTCTGCTGAAGACACTGACTCCTGTCTCAGGCCTGCAGGTGGCCTGGTGACTGACCTGGGATGAAGAGGCCTGGCATCTCTGCCTTTCTATTGTGTCTGTCCCCTTCATCACCTTAGCCTTTGGGTCAGATTCTACTCGGCTCTGCATGTGGACATGTTGGTCACTCTGTCTAATCCAGAACTGTAATCCAGGGCTAACTTGACCTGGACTTGCCTAGTCTTCCTGCACTCACCCACCTTGAGGCTGAAGACCCCTACCAGCCACCATGACGGAAACACCAGAGTAGGAAAGACAAAAAGTGGCACAGCATTCCTGGAAGGTCTGCACCTTTCCCAGCAAAGACATGACCCCTCCTCCCTTTGGCATCCCGTCCCTGTCTCTTGTAATTCCTCTCCTGTGCCTATGGCCCTCTAGTCCTGGAGAGGGGAAGCTGACCGTGAGCCCAGCTCCCTCTCGGCACTAACTGAGCCTTTCTTTCTCCTCAACATGCTTCTCTTGGGTGCTGGTTTTCTGTGGAAGGAGCCTCTCTGGACTGGGCAAGGTAAGCCTGGGCATGGAGGGTGGACGCCGAGGCTGGCAGGGAGGTGGCCAGTTCAGTCAGCTGACACAGCTAGTAAGCAAATGAGCTTTCTCATCCTATGTCTGTGGCTCCAAGTCCGGAGCATTTGCTGACCTCTGGCCCATGTGTCAGAGCCCCGAAGTCAGGGCTGTGGTGAAACTTCTCAATCTCAATCATGGACACTTCTTTTTTGATACAAGTTGCGAATCTTCCAGAAGCAAATTATGAACTTCCAGTGCTAATCCAAGTCATCTGCTTTCAACTTGGCAGAAGCCACACCCATAAGTGGGCTCTGCGTGCCTGGAATTTGGTTTTGAAAACATTACCCAGGGATGCATTTCTTTGAAGAACCGTAGAAAGAACATAACACTCACACCCGCGTGTACTTCCTTTGGGCTTCACCCGTCCAGTCTTGGCAGCGCCTATGAGCATCCACTGTTGCTTTTTCCTTCTTCCCTTTTAACACCTGAGACCAGGGTAGACCAGTAAGCCACAACTGGGAATGCATTCAGGGACCATTAGTACAGGAAGCTCAGCAAAGGGCCAAAGAAACCAGGAGCCGGCGAGCTGCAGAACACACCATGAAAGGCCTTTTGAGGCCGTTTCAGGAGGAGTTTGTTTTTGGATTAAAGGAGTTTATTCAAGTATTCACAAATACCCAGCCTCTCCCTGCACCAGCTGGAGTGTGGAAACCCTCAGTCATCGTCCATTGCTGTGGAGGGGCCTGGCCTGTCCGACTGGGGCAGGCAAGGATGAAAGGGGCATAATTAGGTGACATGACTTCAAAGGACATGAAAAGCCCAAAACATCCTCAAAAATGTAGGCAACAATGCTCCCTGAAATCACTGTTTCTTTACTTTGGAAGTCGAAGTTGTAATAAACACAACCTAGGTGTTGCAGGCATCCCGCGAGTGGGCCTGGACGGGGTTTCTTTCTTTTCTCCCCACTTTCCTTGCTTGGGGGAGAGAAATGATGGAAATGGCATTCTGTATTTCCTCCAGAATGCACAAGTGCCCTCCTGGGCTTGCTCAGTCTGTCCCACCCCTGCACCCTGTTTGTTTTAAAATGGGAGGTGACACTCCAGCCAAGGTACCTGCTCAGAGTGGTAGCACCAGTACCACAGTAGGATCCCATCCGGGGAATTCCCACCCAAAGGCAGCTTTGCCTGAAGCCCAAGCCACGCTGCCCAGTTCTCCTGTTTCTAATACTTTAATGGGCACACTCTGACCAAGCCTTAGCCCTCATTAACATGTATTTAAATAATTATGGAAAGGTCCGCATTTTATGCCTCCTTAAATGCTTTGACCTCTGGGCTTCTGCAGCTGTGTCTTTGGGAGCTTCAAATATTTGGCACCTTTTAATTTGAGGTCCAACTGCATCTCTTGCTCCCGTGATCTCCAGGTGCCTGCACCACACCTGCCCTGCCGAGCTCCGTGTCCAAAGCGCTCACACAATGGCCGCTTCTTCTTCCCTGCCCTGCCTGCTTCCTGACTGTGCCAGCATGCAGAATGAGTGTGCTGTTGAAACCCGCCTTGTTCAGCACCCGTGTCAGGACTCCCCTTGGTTGGCAGACGTGTTCCCGTGGTGGAAGGGAGGGAGGGTCCTACCAGTTGGGAACACAGTGCAACTGGCCGAGGGAATAGGCAGGGCGCAGGCACGTGTGCACACACACCCATGCACACGGCACACACATGTCTATATGCACGCATGTGCACACCTGAGTGTGCAGACACGTGAGTATACACACACATCTATACATTGGCATACACACACGTGTCCCAGTGTACACACATCCACACGGGTACACACATGTACACAACATACCACATCTACACAGGCACACATACAGTCCCTATGCACATGCTCATGGATACACACACATGTGCACTGTATATACAAAGTGAAATCGCATTGTTTGCGCATGCTTTGGGGGTGCTACGTGGTGCCATCTCTCTCTACTGCCCACCCCCGAGAGCTTACCATCTTACCAACAGGCGACCATCTACTTGAATACCAAGTGTCTGCTGATAGATGAGGGACATTCGGATGTCCAGTTCCTCTCATGCTGCCCTTACTGACAGAATTTGACAGACAGCTTTGTGTGCACCCTTTTCAGTCTAGTGTGAAGTTCTCTTGGGACAAATTCTGGCATGTGTTGCCCCGACAGGGTCTGCTCAGCATTGTCCAGCGCTCTCTGGCAGGGGAGGCGGGCTTCGAAGTCCACACCTGTTCTGGCGCATGCCGGCCACGGCCTGCTGTCCCCCTTCTGTGTGTGGTCTTTGGCAGCAGCATCACCTGCAGCTCTGAGGAGGTGATACCTGGCTCTAACCCCAGGCAGGGAGGAGCAGGCAGGTGCAGGGAGCACCGGGGACCAGGGGTGGTGGCTGCAGCATCACCCAGGCCACGGGTGTCACGAGTTTCCTTCTAGGGCCGGGTGTTGGTGCAGGCAGCCGGAGAATAGGCACGAGTGGGAACTCTGCCCCCTGTTCCCCACTTCTTTCTCAGATGTGCCAGACGCCTTTCTCTGTCCCGGGGCAGCCAGGGGGCCTTTGCCTTCTGCTTCCAGTTGGGCTCAACCAAGTGGGCAGGGGCACTGCCAAGGGCCAGAGGCAGGAGGAGGGGCCCACGCGACCCCTGTACTGTGGCCCTGCCTGGGCCTGGCCACTGGCTGGCTGAAGGGCAGTGGTGGCTAGCCGGCTCTTTTCCCTGGCCAGGGATAGTGGCTCACACCAGCCAGCTGGAGGGCATTTCCTCTCTTGCTTTTAGTCCTGGCCAGACTTCTGCAGGCCCTTTGTTCTCAGGTTTTCATTAGTGCGTCAGAGTCCCACATGGTCGTGGCGTCACCAGGGCTCCTGCCCTCCTCCCAGCAGCACCCATGTGGACTCTGCTGCTGGGTGGACATGCCTCGCCTGCTGAACATCTCTCCTGCCCTCTGAGACCTCCACCCCACCCCACGTCTGGCTCAGCCATCGCTGAGGGAGCCCCCAGGCTGGCCCTTGACCACCACACCAGCGCCAGCATCTGTCTGTGTAGATGAAAAGGCAGGGAAAACTCTCCCACTCTAACAGGTGCTGTTCACAGTTGTCCTCTGCGTGTGGGAGCAGAGCCAACCTGGCTGAACTCGGCCTGGCCTTACTTGGGTGCTTCTGCTGTTGGGAGAATCCAGTTGTTTGTAGGGACATGAAGAGCTGAGCGACTCCACCGAACTCCAGGGTGTGTTAGTGCCGAGGAGGGAGCGAAGGGCGGGTCTCACTCGGTTTCCTTGAACTGTCATGTGTTGTTATTTATGCAGGACTTTCCTCACATAGACTTCAGGGTATCTCGTTTTTTATGATAATGCCATTAGCGTCATGCCAAGAAATGCCACTGTGAAATCGGGTTTGGTAAAGCACTTAAGATTTTTAAAACACGTATTGCATGTAGAACTATCTTAAAAGTGGCTGTATGACTTAAGATATTTTGTATGTCAGCAGTTGGACACTGAAATTTGGAGAAATGTCACCTTTACTCAGGACGAGTTAGGGGCTCCCCAGCCCCTTACAGCTCGTGGGACTTGCTATGTTCCAGCTGTGCCAATGTGAGTGACAGGCTCCAAGAGCTGTGCCGCCCTGGGGGAGGGCAGGAGGGGAGGTCAGGAGTGCTGGACAGCACTGCCTTGAGTGCTACTTGGTGCTGGATCTCCTGCCAGCGACATTCAAGTCAGGGCCGGCTCCCCACTCGCAAGGATGGCCTCGCAGGAGAACCCCGCCCACCCGCCTTGCTAAGGGCCCCCAGGTCCTCCAACCTGCAAGACTCTGAATCTGGAAAACTGGGTCTGGAGGGGTGCAGTGGGGGAGGTGGGGCCCAGCAAGGGCCCTCTGCAGGGCCTGGGGTGTGGCTTCAGCTGATGCAGCCATCGTCCAGGAACCCTGGGGACAACAGACTCCAAGACAGATGCTTCTGCTTAGAAAGGCTTCACTGAAGTGCGTTCACAGGTCAGGGTGACATCGGGCCACCTCTCTGACCCTGGCTTGCACTGACCTGGGCATTCCTGAGCTCCTGAGGGGCCATCAGTGTTCACAGTCAGGATGTCAGACATGGCTTTTCTGCCATGCCCACCTGGTGGCCCTCGTGCTGGACAAGGTCGCTGGATGCCCCAGCACAGGCGCTCAGAGGCAGTGCCTCTTTGTCCGTGATTTGAGCACCTCTGGCCTTTGATATCTGCCCTGGCCTCCTGTTTCCTGTTCTCCACAGTCTGGCTAAACAGAGGAGGATGGCAAGCTACTCTTGGCCTCCCTTCTGGCCTCCCCTTCTGGCCTCCCCTCCTATCCTCCCCCAATAAGGTCAGGCCATCAGAGGTGGTGGAGCAGTCCAGCTGTCCCTGAGTCGACAGATTCCGGGCACGTGGAAGTGGCTGGTGAACTGATTGCCCTGTGCTGGACTCTCGGACCTGTTGGCAGCAGGACTGGCAGGAGGAAATCACCCTGAACATACCTTTGGCAGCTGGGAATGCTGCCTGGAAGCAGGAGAAGTGGGAAAAGGGTGCAGAGGTGTCCCTGTGCTGAGGTAGCAGAGACAGTGGGTGCTCCAGCCTCCAGAGATGGAGGCCGAGGAACAAAGGGACGTGAGGTCCCCTGGCAAGTCCTCCCAACACTAGTGCCGTCCTCTCCTTGGCCTGGCAGGAGGATGGAAGCCAGAAAGCGGGGACCAGGAACTTCTCTTCTCGCTGCTCCGAGCTCAATGAGCTCAATTTCTTCTAATTTTGGAAATTCCCAGAAGAGACTGGTGTTTGGTCGAGACATTAAAAAGGGCAACAGCCTGTTGATGAGCAGCAGGAAGCCACTCTCAGTGCCCCTAATGTGATTTAATGAGATGAAGAGGTGTCCCCTCCTAGCTGGGCCCCCAGCCTGCTCCAGGAGACAGGGCGTTAATGCGAGGAACAGTCGGGCTTTGGAACTTTATTTTGTTTTCCCCTTTCCGACCCTGCTGCCAATTAACACCAGGAGGAATCAAATCCAGGAGCAGCCTCGCCTGGACAGCTGCCAGTCACAGCCTTGTCCCCAGGGGCGCAGGTCTTGGGATGGTGGCTTCAGAGGGCACAAGGTGCCAGGTGACTCACTAACCTGCCTGCCCATCACTGCCTGACATCCACCCTGGAGAGGGGGCACTGTGAGCCTGGGCGGGCGGTGTCCCTGGGTGACCGCAGCGACCCCTGCCTGAGGGAGGTGGGGGCTGAGCCATGGTGGTCTAGAACGTGCTCCCTCCAGAACCCCAGTGGCTCCCGTCTCCCCACCATTTGGATCTGGCTCAGGGCTGCCTCCTTCCCGCGGCCTCCCTGGCCTCACATCTGAAAGTTGCCTCCCCAGCGGGCGACCCCACCCTCCCTGCGTCTGCTTTCCGTGTCTATCTCTCCCACGGCCTCAGTCACCTCCCAACATGCTCTGTCCACCCCTGGTCTCCAGTCTCTCCATCAGGCTGCGCAGGGCGACACGGGGATTCCTGCTGTTCCTGACCCAGGAGGCACCTATACCACCCGGCCCTGGAGGAGGCCAGGTAGCACCCACCAGATTGGGCATGAGCACAACCAATGCCCGCAGTGCCGCCGCAGCCCGTTGCTTAGGAGGTCCACGCCTCACACGCACATGGGTGTCACTCAGTCACCCTCACGACAGTTCTTTGAAGAAAGTATCTTAGACCTCCTTTGATAGATGTGCGACTGTGTCTCAGGGAGGTTATGGGGCTTGTCAGGGCCACACAGCTGGGGAGTCGAGCTTGAGGCCCAGGCCTTCCAGATGCCACCACACCTGTCCAGCGCCGTGCTGTGGTGGCTCACCTCCTCCTGTCCTGGCAGCAGGGGCCTGGCAGGTAATTCAAGGGACAGTCCGGTGTCCCGTGCAGCCCTGCTGGCCTGGTGAGTTGCCGGTCCTGAGGAGACGTGAGGGGAGGCCTGGCCCCGAGGCTCGCCTCTGCTCTGTTGGGCAAGGGCAGCGTAGGTCCAGGAAGGTCCCCTCAGGAGCTGCAGGAGATGGGGCAGGAGAGAAGTGGCAGGGAGGATGTCCAGCAGGGTGGCCAGTGTGCAGAGTTCGCTGTACAGAGGACACGGTGACCCACCACGTGAGCTTGCTGCAGCCGACCAAGCCCCAGAGCCCGGGCGCCATGGGGTTCTGCGGCAGGCAGAACTCAGATTCGGAGGCTTGGGGCTGGCCCCACTGGTCATCCAGGGAGCTGGGATGGAGCAGGCCTGGCCCTGCGGTGCCATGGAAGCCCCCTTGAAGGGCAGAGGGTGCAGCGGCCCTGACTGACCCCAGTCCTTGGCTGGGGCCTGTCCCTTGTGGGGGCTGCAATGGAGACTGCATCACAGGGGCCCCTTCCATGTGCTCAGGGGCCACAGGCTGGTGCCTCCCTTGTTGCCCCAGAGCCTGTCGCCTTCCCTGCTGTGCCCCACGTGTCCATGGGGAAGGCACTGGCTGCAGGCACAGCTGGCCCTGGAGCTATGTCTTCTGAGGGCCCTGGTGACAGTTCCAGGATGGACTGTGCCACACGCAGTTTTAGGGCGTCGAGCTGGGGCAGTTGGGCTTCCAGCTGCTTCTGCTCCTCTGACTTCTGTTTCTGGGGGCTGAGGGCCCCAAGAACTCAAACAAAAGTGCATCTTGTGTCCCTGGCCGTGGAGCGCCCTCGGTGGACCAGCCATCAGTGTTCCAGTCATGCAGGTCTGTCGCCCTTAGCAAGCACCATGCCCACACCGCCTGTGCAGCTGTGCCTCCTCCACCATCATGGCTGTGCCCGGAGCATTTGGGACACCCCACTGCTCCCATTGAAGGTCCCAAAACCCTGAGAAGTCACCCTGTGCCGTGTGTCCTGGTGGGACAAACTGGTGCTAACTCCAGAGATGCCAGTGGATGGTACGGTGGAGCAGGGGTTGAAAGGACAGTGCCAGGGGTCCATGCTGGGGTGAGCGAGTCAAGAGGCCTGGAGGGCCATCTCCATGCAGGGAAGACCTAGGGCTCCAGGCACAGCCCTGGCTGTGTGACCTGGAGCATGTCACTCAAAGTCTCTGGGCCTCAATACCTTCACCTGTACAATGGGAGCAATGTGAGGGTTGCTGTCCTAACTCAATGGTCTAAACACCATGGAAGGGGGCACACAGGTGACCCGTGTGGACCTGTTGGAAAGGCGTCCACTTTCAAAGCATTTTCAACCTTCTGAGTTCATTGTGCAACTTCTTAGGACAACTGCCACTTCCTAAGACCAATATGTCACCATCTGTTTCCAGCAGGTTCCTTCCACAGAACATCCCCAAGGTGTGCCCTGGCAGCAGGAATCAGGGCTCACTCTCTTTGTGGCCGAGTCACACTGTGCTGTGGGGATGGACCATGTTCAGCTTGCTGATGGACACGGGTCATTTGTGGCTGCCGGATCTCATGCTGCCATGAACGCTCACCCATGGCTTCTTGCGAGGAGGCGTGGTTCAAATCTGTTGGAAAGACTCCCGGGCAAGGGGTCGCTGGGGCCACAGGCACTCTGGGTTCAACCACGGGAGACTCTGCCCCAAGGGGGGGAGTGGGCTGCGTCGACTCCGTCCCCTTGTGGTGAGTGAGCTTCTGCGAGGATGGTGCTCTTCTGTCATTCATTCTGCTGCTGCTCACGCACTCCTGGGACTGTCCCTGGAGACACAGTCACCTGCCAGAGCAGCCCTGTCCAGTCATGCCCCAGGATTTGCTGGGTCTCCAAGGACGGCCTCAGTTCACAGGGAGGACACTGTGGAGGATGGGACAGTGGGCGCTCCTGGGTGGTGCACTCAGGTCTTCCTGTGGGCACCATGGGCGCTGCCTGCAGGCTCTGCTCCAACAGACTTCCACAGTCCCAGGCAGGCCCTCTTCAAAACAGGCTCGGGACATCTAGAAGTTGAGAAGGGGCCTCCCCTTCCTGCATCTCCCCACCCCTGGGATCCCACCTCCAACCACTGCAAAATGTGAGTGGGTGTTCAACGCTTGCCCAGTGGCCTCCAGTCCTGGGGTCACCTGGCCAGGGCTGACCTGAGGAGGCTTGGGGCCAGGGCTCGTGTTCCCTCCACACACAGTCAGGTGTTTCTGAGCCACACTGAGAACAGGCTCTTCCACTCCCTCCACATCTCCCCTGTGACTCTAAAAGGAATCCAGTGCTCTGACCTGAGTGACATCCTGCGACTCAGGCTGTGGTCAAGCTTCTCACGACCTGCACAGCGAAGGCCTCAAAAGGTCCCAAAGACAGCTAGGCCCTCCCTCTACCAACAGACCCTCACAGGGACTGTGAGGTCAGAGACTCTCTGGACCAGTCACTGAAGCACTCCCCTCAAGCTTACCACCTGTGAGTTGGGCAGAATAAGAAGGCGTGGGTCACAAGGTCCTCTTGAGGACTGCGACGCTGTGCTGATGCTCTTCTCACTGGGCAAGCCCTCAGTGAACGCACAACAAGTGGACACCATTGTTCTCACGATCATCGTCTCATCTAAGGACAGAATTTTCTTTCTCACACCCCACCGCTTGAATCAGTGGAGCCTGCCATTGGCTCACAAATGAGAGTGTCCTTCCCCATTGCAGCCCAGAAGCAGGGCTCCTGGATCATCCTAGACTGGTCAGAGCCAGCTCTTCGGGGCCCAGGGGGCCAGCCAGGTGCAGTGCTTCCTAGTGGAAGGAACAGGCTCCTGAATTCAGGTGTGCAAGGAGGTAGGTGAACCGCGTGTTCAGGTGAGTTCTTATGCCGACCACTTGACTCTCCTGAAACAGTCAGATAAACAAGGTGATCAGAGGCACAGGCAACGTGTGCTGGGATCTGCAGGTGCCCACCCTTCACCTGCCCTGTGCTGTCAACATATAGTCACCCCTAGAGGATGAGGGGAGGGGTGAGGCTGCTGGCAGGTGTGTGAGGTTTCTTCTGAGCTCTTAAGAATGTTCTAGAGCAGGCGGCGCTGGGGCTGCCCACCTCTCAGTGCCTGAAAACTGCTGAGCTATGTGCCAGGCATAGGAACCTTCAGGGATTTCTCTAAAGTTGACTTTAAAAGGTGTGTCCTCATGTTCTGACTTTTGCCAAATGCCCATTTGTTACCCAAGATGGAAGACACGTGTAAACAAACAGACAGTACTCAAGTCACTTTGAACAACCGGCATTTCAGAAGCTTTTGTAGCTTCCCCATCTGAGAAGTTCACCAAGAGGGCTGCTTGTTAATTTGAGGACAGAGAGAGGAGGAAGAGGACACTCAGAACCAGGGTCTGACTTTGAAGGTTAAGTATCAGGACTCCCCGAGGTCAGAACTGAGCGGGACCTCCAAGCCCACTGAAGATGGGCAGCAGTGGGTCCACCCTGGGCAGAGGCCACCCTCTCTGGGCTCCCCTGCGGCCAGGCCTCAGCTTCTCCAGATGCCCAGAGCATCCTCCAGGAAGAAGACGTCCCTGCCTCTCTCACCTGTCCCACCCAGCAGGCGCCAGACTACGGGGCTCACTGGCAGTCCAGGTGCTCAGCCCTGGAGGAACAAGGAAGAGAGATGAGCCGTGCTGGGCAAAGCCCAAGGCACCCCGCCCCTCAAAAGCTATATGGAGAGTCCTCCATGTGACCCAGCTGTCCCCCTCCATGGACAAAGGCTGCATACTCTGATCAGCATGCCACAGTGATACATCCACGGCAAGTTCACAACAGCACAATTCGCAAGAGTCAAGCTGTGCAGCCAGCCTAGGTGCCCTTCAACAGATGAAGGGACAAAGAAAATGTGGCAACTCTGTGCCACAGAGCTCTGCCCAGTCATAGGGAAGGACTCACTTGCTGGTGAAGGGACGGAACTGGAGAAACTCCTGCTGAGAGAAAGAAACCAGACTCTGAAATGCAAGCGTTGGACGTTCTCTCTCATGTGCAGAAGCTCACGAGAAAGAAAGGAATGAAAAAGGAACCTCTCAGAACTAGGGGGGACCACTGGGGTAGAGGGGGGAGTGGTGGGAAGCCTGAGATGAGGGGAGAAACCAGGAAGGAAGCCCATCCAAGTGTGCCATGAGGTTTCCATTTCTATGTAAAGCTACAATGTGCCAATTAAAAATCAATCACAGAAGGAAGACCATTAGGCAGAGGAAGGGAAGGAGGTCGCAGGGGCACATGCCTTTATTAACATGTAAAAATGAGGTGCACCACCATGCCCAATGGGATGCACTCATGAAAACACTTTTAAAGAGAACGGGAGCCACGGCTGCCACCACCTGCCCAGGTCAATCACGCCAGCAGTGTGGGGACACCTGTCCACATTTCTCATAGTGACTGTGGTCCAGGTCCCCCTTGGAGAACAGCCTCACCCATTTTGTAAACACAGAGATCCCAGGGCAGCCGTCACTTGAACCTGGCTCTCCCACTCCCCAGGCCTGCAGCTGCCCTGCAAGGAGGAGCAGGCAAGATGGCATTTCCCAAGGCCCAGGGCCTCTCACACAGCCAGGGCACCGCTAGCAAGCCCAAGACCAGCAAGGGCACGGGCTCTCAGCTCAGGCAGGGTCCTCGGGGGGTTTCCTGGGGTCCTGATGCTGCCCACAGAAGACTGAGGCCATGCCCGCCACCATCACCGCCTCTCTTAGCCCCGAGTCTGCCTCTCCTGGCACTGACACTCACGTTGTAGGGTGGCTGCTTTGTAGAAGGCCCCCCAGTGTGATGCTGTCTGATGTTTCCTCCTGGTCACACACACATGGTTTGGGGCAGGGAAGCGATGGCCTGATGACCTGATCATATGTGTGGCACTGGGGCATGTGATGCCCACAGGTTGGCAGCTGGACACTTTGCTTAAGATTTTGTCAAGTCGCTGTGGAGCCCTCGGTGGGAGGTAGCAAGGGTGGGACCCCAGGCGTTCTGAGGCTGACTGCTCTACAGCTCCCTGGATGTCCCCCACATGCAGCTGGGGCGTATCTCCTCCAGGAATGACTCTGGTACTCTGAGGACCTGCCTTGGCTGGCCTTGGCATGTGCAGACCGGGCCGTAGTTGGGTGGGCACAGGCAGGACCCTGGGAATTTCAGGCTGGCAGGGGCTTTGGCTCTTTGCTGGTCCCCCCCTAACCCCACAGGAGAAAGTGGCATCTAGAGGTGGGACCTGCATGGGGAAGCAGGTGGCCAGGGCCAGATGGACCCTGACTTCACCTGCTTGTCCCTGGGCTGATGTGGGATCCTCCCAGACCAATGAGGGGGACGCACATTCTGCCTTCCAGGGAGGAAGAGTAACAAGAGACCCTGTGTGTACTTGGGGGCTCCGGGCTCTGCCTCCCCGCACTGGCCCACCCTATGCACCCTAGTGGCCAAGGAGAAGCCCTGACTTGCTGCCTCTCCCTATCATGCCTTCTCCATGATCACACTACGCTCTTTCTACTGTGATAGCTGGATGGAAGGAAGGATGGATAAGGATGGATGGATAGACGGACAGACAGACAGACCCAAATCTGCTCTTACCTACCTACCAATCTCTCAATCTTCTTGTCTTTCAAAGTTAATTGCTAAATGGAAATAAGGTGAAAAGCAATGAGTAGAAGACAGTTCCCCTCACCTTGGTGACAGGGCTCACATGTCAGTGCAGAAACACGGCAGGGGGCCTTGTGGGAAGGACAGACAGGAAGTCGAAGCAGTCCTGGGAACTTTCCGAAGCTCTGCCTGGCCCCAGAGGGTCCCCGCGCTAGAGGCTGGCCCTGCCCCTCCAGTGCCATCTTGTCCCTTGCAGGGATGGTGGCCCCGCACTGAGTGCTCTCTAACAGTGAGCCCCTCAGCCCTGCCCTGGAAACATGGCTTCATCCCCTGTCCGTTGTGCACCATGGTCCAAAGTCCTGCATCCCCTCCCAACTCCATGCTGGATCCTGATCCCGAGGACATGGGCCTTACAGGCGACTGGCCATGAGGGTGCAGCCTGGAGAGCAGGGCAGGGGCCCAGAAAGTGGCCCCAGAGAGCTAGCTCACCTCTCGGCCACACCAGCATGCAGCGAGAAGCTTTTGTACACATGCTCCAAAGGACAGGAGCTCCCCAGATGCCGAATCTGCCAGAGCCTTGACTTGGACTTGTCGGTCCCCACGACTGGGAGAAACCCTTTTCTGTTGTTTACAAGGCACCTCATTTGTGGTGCTTGTCCCAGAGACCTTGATGGACTAGACTCCAAGTTTCCTTGTCACAGACGTGAACAAACAACTCAGCACCGTGTCCTCAGGCGAAGGCTGTCCCACTCTTTAGCCACTGGTCGCTGGCTGGCCATCACTGGGAAGCTCCTCCTGCAATGGCCCAGAGGTTTCTGCTGACCCACAGGGTCTCCCTTTGCTCCAAGCTTTCTCTAGGACGATCCTGGTGGCTGGTCATGCCCAGAAATGGGGCAGAAAGACCCATTTCAGCTCTAAAAGAGCTTCAGCTCTAAAAGAGAGCGAGTGACATTGGAAGTGGCCGAAGCAGGGGTGGGATGGATGGGAACCTCCTTCCCTGGCCTGCTTGGCTCAGTTTCTCTGCCTGCCCCCACATCAGCCATCTAGGTTCCACTTCTAATGGTGTCTTATTTCAGAATCAGTTGTGACATTGACCATAGAGACCCTTTTTGGCATGAGACCCTTTTTGGTGATAAATCTCAAGTTTCAGGAAATACTCCAGTGACTAGCCAACAAGCCATCTGCTTCAGAGCTGTGAATTACAATGGAAGGCCAGTGTGTGTGTGTGTGTGTGTGTTGGGCAGAGCGTGTGCATCCATGTGTGTGAACACAGCATAATCCAGGGGCAGCTGAGTGTGTCAGGGTTTTGAGTGGCAGCCTTGACTTTATGCAGCCCTCCTGGTTGACTTTGTGCAAATAAACTCAGTGTTTTGGATGCTTATCTCATGGCCCGATAAATCTCAGACAATCCTTGTTAAAGAGATCAACTGTGTCAGGGAGGCAGCGTGTTCAGGACTTCAGATTTTTAAAAAGCTGTTATTTGTTGAGTGCTTTCCAAGTACTGGACATTACTCTAAGCCTTATATGTGCAAGTTTAGATCATATAAAACCTGTAAGGCAAAACACCACAGGTTGAAGTAATCTCGTAGACTCAAACCGAGACATCTCTTCATTTCCTACAAGTCCCTGAGATAGTTGGTAATGTCCCCATTTTACCGAGAAAAAAAATGAAGTTTGAAGAGATTGAGTGACTGTGCCTCGGCCATGTAGAGAGAGAGGCAGGAAAGGATTCAGGTCCAAATCTCTCCGGCTTCACAATTTGTGCATGAAGTTGGCGTGATGTGGTGCTTGTATTAAGCAAGTTGATTTTTGAGAGGGGCTCAGGATGATTCCTGACACCCAGTGATGGTTATGTAAACAAGATTATGTGAAAATGACCTAGAAAAACTCGTCATTCTGTCACTGACTACGCACTCTATCCTGCTCATTTATTCAACATAAATCCTCCGTGTTGGACGACATTTAGGATTTGACAGTAAGTCTGCCCACGTCTCGCGTCTCCATAAACCACCAGGGACCCAGAGGCCTCTGAGCATTCTCCAAAGCTCACAGTCCATGGCTTCCTGTGCAAAGAATCACCCTCAAGACTGGTCAGCTCTGGGTCTATGTAAGATGTGGACTCCTTCACACTGCAGGACTACAGAAAGATGAAGACGGAAAGTTCTGGGAGAACCCATGGTCCCATGCGCTCTCAGGGCAGAGCCAGCTGGTATCCTTGGTGCACCCAGAAGGCCCTGGGTCTGGGCTGGTGTGACTGTGAGGTGGGCACCGGCCCTGGGCCACCCTGGCACTGGGCCACCCCCTTTCCTTCCTGCTCTTCCAGCCCAGCTCCTCTCTGGCTCAGTTTCCAAGTTGGCTGGCTGGGTCACTCACTTGTTCTTCCCACAGTGACTCCAGAGGCTTCTCCTTGCCACCAGGGGCCCCTGCCCACATGCCACCACCTTGGGGACACCATCCTGCTGCCGGCGTTGTCTTGTGGCAATGGCGCAGCCCAGGTGTATCACACCATCTCTCTGTATCTGCTTCTACTTTGCTGCACCACTGCATGTCCATCCATACTCTCTCTCTCTCTTACCAGGGTCCTCAATATGCTTGCTCCCCACTCTGTCCCCATGGCATAGAAAAGCCCCAAAGTAGGAGCTCAGTGCCTGTATGCTGACAGAAAAGTGCAAAATGTGATTGTCCCATCTCCCGGAGGATCTGAGAAGGGGTGGGGCGAGCAGAGCCCCTTCCTGATGCCACGCGGTGGCCTTTTGTGAGTCACTGCCTGGAAAGAGGCCCAGAGAGGGCAGAGACGAGGCAGGACCTTAAGTCTCAAAGACAGTACAGTTCCATGAGGATGACCCGGGAGACCCGTAGCGCCTCCCCTGCCACCTGTCTTCAGCAGGGGAGCCCACCACCTGGCAGCCTTCTTTCACCATACATTGGGCACACTCTACTGTGCTGCTGGGCACAGGTGACACCCTTGAAACATAGCTAGTGTAGAGAGGAAACATATTTAATTGGTTGAAGTTTAAATTATTTAAATTTAAGTATCCCCATGAGACTAGGGGCCACCATATTGGACAGTGTGGCCATGACCAGCCTGTTAACCAAATCAGAACCATGGCACAGTGGTCTAAAACCCAGACCTGAAGTCAGGCCACTGGGCTCCAGTTCCAACTGTGCATCTGAGCAGATTCCCTGGTTGCCCTGTGCCTCAGTTTCCTCATCTGCTGAATGGAGGTGTGGCAGTCCTCAGTCAATGGAGTCGGGGAGGACATACCTAGCTGGTATATACAGAGCACATAGGAGGGCACACTGGACATGGCAGATGTGAGCTCCATTCTGAATTGAGTTGTAGGGACAGCAACAATGGCTCCCCTGTTGATTTTTCATGACGTTTCCAGACCTGTGAACCCAGGAGTCTGGGCATGAGGGAGCATCTATGGAGAAGGCCCGTGGGTTTTGTGACCCTGTACAGACCAGCCGCCAATATGGGATCCCTTTACCTGCAGATCTGTTCCCACTGGCTCCCCAGGGGTCACCTCACCTTGGGCACCTGAGCAGGAGATCCTGAGCAGAGCCTGGCTGTGTGTCCACCGGTTCCCATCCAGGGCTGGCTTGAAGCACAGGTGAGGGTTGATGGGGTACTCCAGCCTCCCCCATCGTCACGGGCTGGACTTGGCCTTGGATCTCCTAACACATGCTGTTCACTGTCAGGCTCCCCCCTCCGCAGACCTGGAGAAGGCAGGGTGGGCCTGCAACGTGTCCACCACCTCTGCCCCCCACCCCAGATCCATCTCTCTCCTGCCTGCCCCCCACAATCAGGAAGCAAAAGCAGCCATGCCCAGGCCAGCCCCAGGGCAGAGTCGCCTGCACCTCACAGTGGAGTCGCAGCCCAGCTCAGAGCCACAGCCCTGCTGAGAGCCAGTGGGGGGCAGCCCAGCGGTTCCTGCTCATCACGGGCTGCCCTCTCTGTGCTCTGGTCAAGTCAGGGTCACCTCTGGAGCAGGATGTGCCTCAGGGAAGGACAGAGGCTCAGGATCACCTGTGCCCCAGGCCAGCCCTGCCTCAGTGTAACACACCCTTGCTCACCAGGGCTCCTCAGACGCCCATGCCCAGAATGACTGCCTCACCTTCCTGCCTCTAGGAAAGAAGAATTTCTAACTAAGTACAGAGAAGTGGAGTCAGACACTGCTGCAAGATTTCTGTTCATCAGCAACTTTAGGAAAACGGGAGCCTTGGATGAATCTAAGAAGCTTCTCCATCCTGCATTTGAGGCTGTGCTTTATTCCAAAACTTGCGACCTCTCTGGCTTCTGTGCTGGAGTCTCCATCCACTGGCTGGGGCAGGGGGACACCAGTTCCCAGGAGAGTTGGTTGCAGCCCATCCCCCCAGCCAAGAGGATGCAGAGGATTCTAGTGCTGAGTTCCAGAGAAGCCCTTGACTCTGGCACAGGGTGGGAAGTAGTCTGCTGGAGCCGCCCAGCCAGGGAACAGACCAGATTCCACACTGGGGCACTGACCAGCTGAGCACGCTGTGGAGGCAGGCAGCAGATCCTGAGTGGAGCCTCCCAGGCACAGAGGACAGCTCTCAGCAGCCTGTGTCATCCAGTGTCCTGCACCATGCAGTTTCAGGACGGTGCTGGGCTGCCCTCCGTGCCGTGTTAAGCTCTCCCTTTTATTAGGCTCCCTGAACTGATGATGTCATGACACAGCCCATCAGCCCTTAATGAAACCATGGCTGCAGCGTTAAGCTCCCCTAAACCATGAAAGTCAGGGCTTCTGGGGGGGGTCATCCTGAGGGGCTGATAGAGGATGAGCCAGGACCCTGATGGATCCTGAGCAGTCACTGTGACTCTTGGAGGAGGACCAAGACTTGGCGGTGCTGGGCTGCAGAGGGCTTCCAGGTGCGAGGAGCAGTGAACCGGCTGGAGCCCCAGTCCTGGGCGCCTCTGGGTGTGACGCTACCTGAGGTTCACTGCAAATGCTGGAGTGGAGGGGTCCTAATTGGATGTGACTGGCCCTTATAGGAGGGTCATGGAAAGACCCAGGGGTGCACAGGGATACCAAGAGATGACTTGCACAGTGTGCAGCCTGTGGCCCCCACAGCCACAGAGCAACAAGGACCATTGGCAGCTAGAACCAGCTGGCCCTTGGAAGGGCACAGCCAGCCTGGGCCCCCAGAGCCAACCCTGGCGATACCATGGTCTCCAACTTTGGGCCTCCAGGACCGTAAGCAGCAGCTTGGGTCTTCTTGAACAACCAATCTGTGGAGCTTTGCCACAGCAGCCACGGAAGTTCACCCCCAGGGTTGGGTTCCACCTCCTCAAGGGGAGCCTGGGCCAGCCTCGCACAGGCAGCCCAAGGGCAGTGTCCCTCCTCTGAACCCCATCTTATCTTCCCTGCAGCTGCGGCTGCCAACTGGACATGAAAGGCATTTTTCTGTTTTGATTTGCTCTGCGGAGACCCAGTGCGGAGATGGCCATGCTGGTGAAGTCCAGCACCAGGGAGATGGCTGAGCAGTGGTGCAGCCGAGGCCTACAGGGAGACCGGAACTCTCCCAGGCTCCTCGGATGGAGCTCGCCTTGGGTTCAGGACAGCAGTTGAGACTGCCCTCGGGGAAATGCAGTGGGGAAGCCGCTCTCTTAGCCTGTTAGAGGATGTCGCCTGCCTGCTCAGAGTGGCCCATGCTGGGTGTGGATTTTACCAGCAAACACCCTGGGTGCCGCCTTGTGAGTCTGTGCCACCTCCTCCAGAGTCCAGCCAATGGACTGGCCTCAGCAGCACCCTAAGCTTTCAAAGTAGTTATTGTATTCCCCCGTCTAAAAATGTATTTAAAAAAAAGTGTTTTAAAGACAAATTTTAATTTCCATCATCTGACCAACCAGGGGCCCAAGATGTCAGCATCCTCCCAGTTCCTTGTGTCATGCATAGGCAGCTCTATAGTTCTAACTATATCTTATGATGCTCCTGTGCTCGTTGGAAGTGAGATAGCAGCAAGTCAGTCATCAATGCCGCTAGTGACTCTTCAAGTAGTTGTTGGTGTACATCTTTCGATCTTACAAATCGGGCTTGGCCTTGGTTCAATTGTGATCAGCGACAAAACCTAGAGCAGAGACATGGAGGAAAACACACCTCCGCCCTTGGTGGAAGCTGGGTTGGCCTAGGGGGGCCGGTGAAACCCATCGTCCACAGGGCTGATGCCCTTGTGTTCTAAGGTGCTCCGTGGGTTTTCCCATGAACACAGTAGGTGTGTTTTAAATGATTCTCAGGCAACACATTTTCACAGTCTCTAAGGAAAATCTGCAAATCTCACTTAAGTTGTATCCATTTTAATCCAAACTGCATTTATTTATTTATTAAAGTGGTTGATCTTTGTATGGTTCAGGCATCAAAAGACAAAAAGGGCCACACGCTAGAGCTTTCCTTATACCTGGGCTCCCCAGTCCCTCCTGCATGTGCCCAAGCCACTCCTTGAGGCTTAGCCTCCTCCCCAGGCTGTGCTGCAAGAATTCAGTGGCAAATTTACAGCCTGGCTTCACATGCCTCCTGCTGTCACCAGAGGCTGCCAGGAAGGATCTCTGCCTCAGGCATCTTTGCCCTGGCTTCCAAAATTATACCCATATTTGGGTATAAGCTGGCAGTTGCTGCCTTCAATCTCCCTTTGAGTTGCGGTGGCAGTTGATGAGTGATATTTCCTGCTAAGTTTAAGGTCCACCTCATACCACCCTCCATCAGCCTACACCCCTCTGCTGAGCACGTGGAGGTGGCTAAGCCTGCAGCCCCTTCAGCTGCTCCTGCCTGGTGACGTCGGATCACACAGTCTGTGAGAACTTGTGGGGAGTGTGGCGAGCCGCCTCACCACCATAAGATGGCGCTGGTTCCCTGAAGTGCTTTCTAGGTAAACAAGCCCATATTTGGTTAAGCTAACTGTTGCAAATGGGAGCACCTATGAACATAGGCCAAGTGGCAGGAGTAGATTGGCTATTGCAAGGGTATAAAAGTGTATGAATTCAGCTCAAGAGGGAGAAGAAGAAAAACCATGGTTTTATAATAATAAGGTCCTTATTAAATTGCTGAAGGAAGATTCCTGTGTCGTGCTTTCTTGCGGGCGAGGGACACGACAAGTGGTGCCGAAACCCGGGAATCAGAACTTTCAGTGGTCAGGGGGTGCACCGGTAAGTACCACAGGTAAGTGGGGTCTGTGGACTTGGATTCAACCGACTTTGTGTAGTCGGTCAGCAAAGATAAATTCAACCGACTTTGTGTAGTCGGTCAGCAAAGATAAATTCAACCGACTTTGTGTAGTCGGTCAACAAAGAAAGATATTTTGTTTTCGCTTTCATTCTGCTTGCTCTGAACGCTGCTTTCATTATGGGCAATTCTCCATCTAGTTCATTAGTACAGCCTTTAGATTTTTTGTTGCGCTCTAAAGAGCTCAAGGTTAAACGCAGTACTTTAGAAACATTCCTTGTAAGAATTGATAAGGCAGCCCCATGGTTTGCTGTCTCTGGAAGCTTGACTCCTGCCAGCTGGGATAAGTTGGGAAAAAATTTGGATTTCCTTCAGGAGCAGGGACAATTGGAGAAAGGAGTGATACCACTATGGAAATTAATAAAAGGATGTATTCTTTATGGTAGATGTCAGGAAGCTATTCATAAAGGACAGGCAGTTCTTGAACAACTACATGAGGAGAAGTCCAAGAATTCTATGAGTACTTCCAGTAAACATAGTGCAGGAGAGCAGGTTTATGGAACAATTCCAAAGAGGAGACTGTACCCAGATTTAAAAGCCCTTAGAGCACCAGAAGATACAGGGGAGTCAGAATCAGACGGTAATAAGAAAGTGAAAGAGCTAACGCAGCACTTGCGGAAGGTGAAGATAAAAGAAGGGGGAACTAAAAGGGAAAAAGATTTTAGACAGAAGGACTATGAGGAAGAACAAAAGCCAGCTCTAGCCTATCATCCTCCCCCATATGTGGGAGGGGTTCCAGGCACGGGTAAAGCTTTTAACTCTGCAGCTTGGAGGGCTGCCCATGTAGAGTTGGGGTTTGCCTGTCCTGTATTCCAGGACAATAATGGGGGAAGACATCAGGAACCCATAGAATTTAAAATGATAAAGAATATAGCAGAATCTGTCCACACTTATGGTGTGGATGCTGCTTTTACTATCGCCCAAATAGAGGGGCTCAATAGATTCTGCATGACCCCCTTGGACTGGGCCAATTTAATGAAAGCTTGTGTTTCCCCAGGTAAATATTTAGACTGGAGAGCCTTCGTGTTAGAGGGGGCCAATGAACAGGCTGCACACAACCAAGCTATGGGCAAACCTGCCTGGGATGTGGATATGCTTCTGGGGCAGGGTAGATTTGCCAATCAGCAAACAGGCTTTGCATTAGAGGTTTATGAACAAATTAATAAGATCTGCATTGCTGCCTGGAAAGCACTTCCTAATAAAGGAGAGGTGCAAGGTAACTTAACAAAAATTGTCCAAGGCCCCACAGAAGCTTTTTCAGATTTCGTGGCTAGAATGGTAGATGCAGCAGGGAAGATCTTCGGGGATGCTGATGTAGCTATGCCTTTAATTAAACAATTAGTATATGAACAATGTACAAGAGAATGCAGAAATGCTATTAATCCATTTAAAAGCAAAGACATAGAGGCATGGATGAAAGCTTGTAGAGAAATAGGTGGCCCATTAACAAATGCAGGCTTAGCCGCTGCCTTCCTTCACATGGAAGGACTATTAAAGGCTTTATTAAAGGCTAATGGAGCACCTTTAGAGGTTTCCTCAGCTAGGAAGTTTTTAAAAGCTGTAGAAGACAAAGCCTCTTAGTTTTTAGATAAGGGCTTGTTGGATCAAGAGAAACTATCACAAGAGACAGAAAAAGGCCCCCCTCCTGATCCCTTCCACGCAGTTCCATGGCCACCTAGGGAGGGAACACCCATGTCCTTGAAGCAGTCCTCCCCCTAGGCAGAAATCTCAGCAGCTCCATTCCTCAAAAGTAGTAAGAAATAATATTTTGTGATTTTCTGCATTCAAACCTAACCTGATTTCTCAACCAGGAAGAAAAAGGGTTAAAAAAGTCCTGGGTGATCCTCCCTCCCCCCTGCCTGGCCTTGCTGAAGCCTGCATTGGAATGTAAACTGCAACAGTCTCAGCGGGAAAGGGGGGTAACCTGAAGATAAGAAAAAGAAAACAAAAGGGTGTCTGTTTTAAACTTCTGGACTGCTACACAGAATTAACTCATTTTCCAGGATTCTTGTTTTGTTTTGTTTTTCTTTAATGCTGTATTTTTGAGCTCATAATTTTGATCTTGCATACCTAGGTTAATGATTTTTTTTTCTCTTTTTGATCAGTTCTATTTTTTATTCAACTAAAGTTTTTGAACATCTGTTACATTGCAATGGGGATTCACCTATAAAGTTACAAGGCCTTTGATTTTGTGTTATTTGTATGTCGTGCTGTCTGGTGACATGTCTTGTCTGCATCAAAATTGAGCGCTCCTAAAATTAAAATTTAAAAATGGATCCAAATACTTTTATTCACGTGATTTAAAAGGGTTCAATTTAAATTGAGTAAACTAATAAAAGTGAAATGTCTTTAAAAATAACTTGCAAGTCTCTAGGTGGTCAAACTAATGAAATGTTGATGTTAAACAATGTCTAATATCAATTGTTTCTAGGACTTTTCTTCAACAGGAAAGAGACAGCAAATACTGTTCAGGACACCTGCCTGCTTTCTTGGTTTTTACAGAATAAGTAAATTAGAGTTACCATATATGGGATTACTTAAATGTGTTTGTAGAGACATCTGATTAATTTACAAAATTAAAATGCTCATTGTTAAATAACATCAAGTACTCTTAACTCCTTAAATTCCATGGAGTATCATACTTAAACATTATTGGTGCTTTCATAGGTTGGTAAATAAAAAAGGTTTAAACTTGCTTTGTGTCATCACTAAATTAAAAACAAGGTTACTAAAAGTTATGTCTTAACAAGTACAATTCTATATACAAAGAGTTCTAAAGGTTTCAACTGTGTTTCAATTAGAGTACTATAAACAACAAAATATTTAATCTTATTAAAATAGAGCAATTTATCTAAATTCAGAAATTTCATAAGAGTTGTTTCAGAATGTGAACAAAAAGGGGTCAACAGATAGGAAAGAGAAAATAAAAGGGTCTACGTATGGAAATATATTTAGTAAAAGGGAAAAGGAAATGTTTCTGGGTAAGAAAGTGCTTGTGTGATGAAATACATGAGGGTCTAAGTAAGTGCTAAGAAAGTCTATGTAAGTAAAGGGCAAGTTTCAACATGTTTGTGTGAAACTGAGTTGGTTGTGTGTATGTGAGACAGTTAAAGCTATTAAAGGTTTTTCCTAAGGTGAAATACTAATGTTCTGATATACACCAAAGTTTAATCTACATGGTAAAATGACATGGTAAAATGGCAAGGATTTCTTAGAAACACTAATTTACTCTTAACTTTGTGTCTATTAAGTTTTATTCTTTAGAACAATTAGTCTTAAAAATTGGGGTGTATACAATTATGGTTAAACAACTGTTAAAGTATTGTACTGTGTTACAGAGTCTACATTTTTCTTAAGAAACTAAATTTGGTAAGAAAAAAGTGTCAAGGTAATTGTGAAATGGTTTCTAGTTGTATATGAAATGTGTTCATATTTTTCAGGTATACAAGTTTTTAAAGCAGGAAATTTATCAAGCTGTGCTATTCTCCAGATTAAACTTGTCTGTAATGGTAATCTTAAACTTATAAAGAGTAAATTTTAATTGGGGATTTATTTCTATCATTTAATGTTCTATTATGGGACATATTATCAGTAAGGTATATGTAACATTGGTTACTTATTTCACTAAGATAAAAATTTAAATGTAAATATATATCTAAGAGTTAGTGACAGCCTAATTTGTTTAAAGGTTCATATTGTAGAAGGTAAAAACATTTTGCTACACAAAAGAAAAGTTAAAAGCTCTCTCAGCCTTTCTTTGATTGATTCCTGTTTTGGATATAATGTTAGACTGTGTTAACTAATGTTTATATGGACTCAGAAATCAATATATATAAACTTCTTAAAATGACATTTAAGAAAGAATATAATGCATTATAGCAAAAATGGGACAACAATGACTGAGATTGGGGTCCCTGACTTCATGACTGTAGCATGCCGGGTGCCTGGAAGTGTTCCTGTGTAGGAGCACAAGATGCCTAACTGCTGTGGCAGTAACGTCCCTGGGGAGGCTCTGTACAGGAGTCCTATACAATGTTAAATTATGTTAATTATAAAGTTTATATAGACTCAGGAAACAGTATATGTAGACTACTTAATGATATTTAAGAAAGAAGTAAAGATCAACATCAAAATTAGAACACTTAAGATGTGTAAGGAGCCACACCTTACCTGAAATAAGGCTCTGCCTCCCACCTTACTGCATGTTAAAGTGACTCTAAAATAAGTCAGACTTCAGCTTATTTAAAGTTATAATCAAAAGATTGTTTTTTTTGTTGTAAAATTACTATAATCTCAAATAGAAAATATAATGTGGTTCTCAGTCAAAATTCAAAATAGCTATTATACAAGCAGAATATATTTTTACTCTTACTTATTTCATTTTGTAAAACTGTTACCTATTAATGTTTTGCAGAAGTAGCTGCTTCAAGAACATGCAACCTAGGTAACTTGTGATAATAAGCCATCACCTAACAAATAGTGGTAACAGATACCAAAACAAATAGTGGTAACTTCCAGAACTAATGCAGACTCCAGTTAGATAAAAGGGTAAATAACTGTAAAGTTATGAACATTAAAGTTAAAGCCCAGTACTCTTACTTTATGACTGGTGAGACTGGCTTGCTGGATGATTAAGATCAAACTTAGAGATTGGAGTACAGAAGGCAAGATACACCAGTATTTGGATCTTTTGCCCTCAGTCAGCCTGAACCCAGGGAATAAGAGAACTTCTCTAAGGAGCACTTAAGGTGTTGTAAACTGTAGGTGCCATCAATCCTAACAACAAGGTTTCATCTTTATTTACTCAGTTACAAAATTTGATTTTGGGCCGTTCTGCACCCTTTTATCCTGTACATATAAGAGCTCATACGTCTCTCCCTGGACCTATTGTTGAAGGAAACGCAAGGGCAGATGCCGCTACCCGCACAATTTGTTTTCTTTCTTCTCTTGACAGTGCTCGAGACTTTCATAATAAGTTTCATGTTAACTCCCAAACACTTCGTAAGCGCTTCTCTATTCCTCGAGCAGAAGCGAGACAGATTGTCTTAGATTGTTCCCATTGTGTTCCATTTCACCATCTCCCTTCTCTTGGTGTTAACCCCCGAGGCTTGCGACCTCTTATGATTTGGCAAATGGATGTTACTCATATTACAGAGTTTGGTTTCCTAAAATATGTTCATGTCTCAGTAGATACTTTCTCTGGAATTATGCATGCCTCTGCTTTGGCAGGAGAAAAAGGCCATCATGTCATCTCCCATTGCCTAGAGGCTTGGGCCGCCTGGGGCCTTCCATGCTCCTTGAAGACAGATAATGGGCCAGCGTACACTGGTCAACAATTCACCTCTTTCTGCTCCACTATGGGAGTGCAACTGACTCATGGCTTACCTTACAACCCCCTAGGTCAGGGAATCGTGGAGAGAGCTCATAGAACGGTTAAAGAACTTTTACAAAGACAAAAAGGGGGAATAGGAGCAAGCTGTACTCCTAAAGAGCATTTGTCTTTGGCTTTTTTTACCATTAATTTTTTAACTTTGGATGCACATAATTCTGCGGCTAACAGACATTGTTCGCCGCCTGCCCCCCCTTTTCTATTTCTATTATCAAACAGTTCAAAAGTGATTTTAAATTGTTCTAATGACAATATTACCTGCCTGCTTTCAGAGTGTTGGAACGGTAGTGAATCTGTTGCTGTGATTGTAAAAGTACCCACCTTTGTACCTGTCCCAGTGGAGGTCAATCCAGATAATTTTCCGTTGGTGAACCTCTTCAGAGAAAAGAGAGACTTTGGCATTACCGCAGCCATAATAAATGCTATTGCTGTCTCTGCTGCTGCAGCCACTACCGCTGCTCTAGCTATGACCAATCAAGTTCAAACAGCACAAACCATTAATCAAGTCATACAGCAAACTGCACAGGTGCTAGAATCCCAGGACCGCGTCAACAGACATATCCTATCAGGGATCTTGGCGGCGAATCAAAGGATAGATTTACTACAAGTACAGTTGGATGAACTTTTCAACATTGCACAAGTTGGATGCATCGGGAATCATAAACACATGTGTATAATTCCAGTAAGATATGAAGAAGCAAAGAATCAAAGCCACTTGATTTCCACCTTTCTTGCAGGCAATTGGTCCCTAGAAGCTGAGAAGATGATGACTCAACAATTATTGCAGATTGCGATTTTAAATGACACTCGTGTTGAGCCTGTTACTTTGAGTCAGTTCTCTAGCTGGCTCACCTCTGCCTTTAGTTATTTTAAAGAATGGGTTAATGTGGGGATCTTTGAATGTATTTGTTCTGCAGGTATTTGCCTTTGCCTTTGGTTTATTTGCAAGCTAAGAGTGCGTCAAGCACGTGAAAAGGCGGTGTTAATTCAAGCTGTGTTAGCCATTGAACAAGGGGTGTCACCTTCTGTGTGGTTGGCTAATCTGGCACGGGAATAAATGACATTTTTAGTATATCTCTGTTAGAGTTAGAATTATCATTTACGCTAGGTGTCTGCAGGGTACTGCTGTAATTACTATGTACTTTTCTTTGAGGACTGTGTATTTACATCCTGGGGATTTCTTGTACTAATTAAGGCTTCAATTGTCTTGTAACTTCCACTTTTGATCTTGAGCTGTAACAATGATGTTGGAGGAGAGAACTGTTACTATATGCCTTGTGTTCATTATGGTGCCCCTGTATTGTGCAGCATTGGCAAGTAGGGTAATGTGTTTTCCTACCTCAGGCCTTTGCAGTTGCGTAAGCTGGATAAGCTCCCCCTAGTATGGTTTTCCATACCGCTATGTCTTCATGGACACAGGATGCGAGGCAAAGCACTGCACTTGAGAGTTTTATTTTTGAACCTCAAGGAAGGCATGCCCTATTGCATGTGGGTTTGATGTCCACGTCCCACCCTATGAAAAAAGGCATCGGCTTAGGTGATATTAGGCCCGGAGAAGGCGCCACTCTGGGACTGACATTCACTATTTGCCACTTTTGCACAGTAGGATAGGGCCTCTACCTTCACCTGTGTTCATAAAATAAAGAAGGGGGAGCTGTGGCGAGCCGCCTCACCACCATGATAAGATGGCGCTGGTTCCCTGAAGTGCTTTCTAGGTAAACAAGCCCATTTTTGGTTAAGCTAACTGTTGCAAATGGGAGCACCTATGAACATAGGCCAAGTGGCAGGAGTAGATTGGCTATTGCAAGAGTATAAAAGTGTATGAATTCAGCTCAAGAGGGAGAAGAAGAAAAACCATGGTTTTATAATAATAAGGTCCTTATTAAATTGCTGAAGGAAGATTCCTGTGTCGTGCTTTCTTGCGGGCGAGGGACACGACAGGGGAGAGAAAGCCCAGGGGCTCTGGGCCCCGGGCATGAGGTGCCCCCAGCCCTGCTCATAGCACCTGAGCACTCCCTTTCTGAACCCCAGGAGTGCCAGGTGAGGCTCCTGCCTCTGCAGCCACTCTGCTCTGCAGGTTGCCCACCTGGCCAGACTGCAGGGCCCACAGCCGTTCTGCTGGGCCATCCACCGGGACCCCAGGCAGGCACCTCCCGAGTGTCCGTGCACACTGCTGTCTCGGTCAGGAGCTTTCTTTCCTACAGTCGTCACTGCTCTCTTGCCCCACAACACTGCCCAGAAGGAAGCCCTGTCCCTGTCAGCTGTCACTCCCCGCTGCCCTTCCAGCCCCAAGGACTGCTCACCAGCGTCTCTGTGAATCCACCTGGGCTAGACATCCCACAGAAATGGATCGTGCAGGACATGGCCTTCGGTGTCTTGGAGAGGGTGATCCTGGGTTGCCGTCTTCCAAGAGCAGGACACAAAAGGCTTGAGGGGTGAGTGAGGACCGATGGGTCTGGGCACCTGAGGGAGCTGTCAGGAGCAAGGGACTCGCACTCCAGCCACTGTCTGGCTCTGTGCAGGCCTCAGGAATGACAGCCTCCTCAGCATTGCTGGCTGTCTGCAGGGGAGGAAGAAGCTCAGGCCCTCGTGGAAGCCCTGGTGCCACCACCGCAAGCCCTCCAGGGCTCCTCGCCCCATGCTGGGCTGCCTGATGGGAGCGGCAGCAGGACCTCCCCTCCCAGCTGGTTGGCACTTGTCTGGTGCTCAGGGCCTTCAAGACTCAGGCTCCTCCCCCGCTGGAATCCTTGGTCTACACCTGTGCGAAGTCCCCTCCAGGTCACGAAGTGAGGTTCAGGATTTGCTCTCAGGAGCCCCCGACATGAGCCATCTCCTGAGCCCGAGGCTTACACCCATCCTTTGTCAAGAGGGATGACTATCCTCCCGTGGGGGCAAGGTCCCTGGCAGGTGCCAGAGCTGGCTGTGGAAAAGAGCCCCTTGGACACAGATGGACCACAGGGGAGAGAGGGCCAGGGCCTTTGTTCATTGGTCCCTCGGTTTCCCTCTGTTCTGCCATGTTTCCTCTGATGCTTTCAATGCTTGGAGAGCAATGAGTGGATTCTGTGTCGCCAGCCACAGAAACAGATCAGGTGCTCAAGGGGCCACGTGCTGCGTGAGGTGCTCTGAGGTGCTGTGTCTGATTTTGCGAGCCAGGCCCTGGGGACTGGGAGTCCAAGGGCAGGTGCTTCCTCTCCTTGACACCTCCCCCTGCTGCTCCTCACCTGGTGGCCCTGCCTCCTGGGAGCAGACAAGGGCAGTGAGTAGGAATCAGGTCCCCTGTCTGGCATCGGGCCGCCCTGCATCTGCCTCTAGCCTGGGCCTCCTTCCTTCTCTGGAAGGGAACACTCCTCAGGTGCTGATCCAGCTCTGATGTTAGGGCAGCCCCCAGGGGCTGACTCACCCTAGGATGCCCTCACTGTGGTGTCAGAGGTCAGAGGGCACAGCATGGGATTTAAACCCATCCTCGGCTCTCAGGTCTGCGGCATCTGCAGTGTGAGTTAAAAGGCCAGCAGGGCAGGGTCCAGTCACAGACCACATGGGAAGCCTCACTCCCAAATGTGCACTTCTGACTTTGTCCCTGAAGTGACGTGGTGACTGTGGTTTCTGAGGGTTTCAATGTACCTGCACCATTTTAAATAAAAGGAGCTGACTTGGGGGAAGGAAAAGAGTTGGTTTACTACCAAAAACCCCAAAGTTCTTGTCCCAGGAAATCAGTGACCCCTGTAGTCGGGAATTTGGGATGCAGGGCCACACAGGGTGGGAAAATGAGATCAGCATCTGTTACCAAGAAAACCTGGGGGAGGGACACCAATTGGTAGCAACTAGAGGTGGATCAGATAGGTAGGATCCTGGATCCCCCGGGTGTATGTACATGTCCTCTCTGGAGGCAAGCCTGTTACCCTGCGGCTGGCTATCAGCCACCCCCATCGTGACCCAGCCCCCAGTCTGGAGGTGTTCCAGCCACAGACGACTCCACTGACCCTCAGTTGTGAGTGGGTTGGGGAGCACACGCTTCTTCCAGCTGTCTGGAGCATTGCAAACCCACGGCCTGCGGGGACTAGGGGAGCCGAGGGTGGCCGGCCCTAAGGAGCGACTTCACCCAAGGCCCAGAGGGGATCCTGTCTCACGTGGCCAGATCTTCTGGGTTGATCAAAAGCAGCGGGCTCTCTGGGTATATGGGGCCATGTCCTCATAAACACTGTGGGCCACCACAAACCTGTGGCAGTTGAGGACTCCCAGAGGCAAGATGCCCGTGGCTTCTCTCTACTCTCAGACCACACCCACTCTCCTCCTGTGAAGGGACGGCCTCCTTGCTGGGCAAATGCAGACCTGGGGTCCATCACTGGCTGTGAGCTGGGTCCCTGGACTGATGGCCATGCACCTCATATGGCCCATGCTCCTGCCCTGGGGCTATCCCTGCACCCCATCAGGGCAAGTAGCATGTCAGGTCAGGAGACTGGTTTGCTGGCAAGTCATGAGTATGTGTTCAAGACGAGTTGCCCTGTGTGAACACGCGTGACCCTTAGTTGGCCGATTCCTGCTGACCTGGGCTCCCCAGCGGGTCCCTCTCAGCAGGAGTGTCCTGGGTTGACTTGCCAGGAGGTACCACCCCTTCCTGCTCTGGGTGCAGGGTCTGCCCAACCCTAAGAGGTGATGACTGTGACCCCAAACCAGTTCTCACCTGGGGGTGCTGGTGCAGGCTCACCTGGGCAGGGGATGCCTGGGGCAGGACTCGAAGCTGGGCCTCTTCTCTTCGAAATGCTTGTGAGACCTGGTCCTTCCAGAAGAGCACTTCCATGAAGCCCCTGACCGAACAGGCCTTTCCCCTCTAACTTCTCAGCCTGGCTACTGCTCATTTCACACTTAGGCCTGGGAAAAACAGAAGCAAATTAGAGATGGTCCCTGTGGTCACGACCCCATTCAAGCATTTCCTTGTACAGGGTTTGTCATCACTGCCTGTCTGAAGATGACCAGGTTGATCAGCACGCAGCTCTCCTCAGGAGAAAACAGCCAGTTACCTGTTTTTATAACCTGATAGTATTCTTCTAGAAAGCTTGTAACCTGAAACTTCAGGAACTGGGAGATGCAGCCCTGGAAGGGTCCACTTGCCCTGGAACAAGTCGCTGAGCTCCCTGGGTGGTCACCTCTGCAGAGCTGGATCGGACTCTGGCACCAAGCTCAGGGAGTTCTTGGTGAGCAGGTATGCCTGGTGCCCGTCCCCACAGCACAGGACCAGCCCAGTCCAGATGGGAATCCCAGCCAGTGCTGCCAGAGCCCCTGCAGCTGGGCTCAGACCCAGGGCTTCCCTGGGGTTGGGGACAGCACCATGATCACCGAGCGGTGACCTACCCTCTGCCCTGAGTCCCTGGACCAGGGTCACTTTCTAGCAAGTAGAGCCCCACCTGCTCAGAAAGCACCCTGGTTTGTGTTTTGCTGTTGATTCTTCGGGTTTCCCAACTGGTTAAGAGTGGCTGGTGTTTTAAGCCCCGGCTCAGCGAGGCGCTGACTGTTAATAGTCTTAACGGAAGCTGGCGACACCGCGCTCTTCACGGAGGGTGAACTGGCTCCCACCTGCGACATCCTCATCTTACTCTCTCACCACCCCAGACTGAACTCTTCCGACAGCGTCTCCCATGGAGGGATCATCTGGACCTGGAACAAGTGCAGGCTGCAGAGTCTGGCTCTCTAGTCAGGCAGTCCTTTCAATGGCTCCTGGTGTGACCAGGGTGCAGGGAGGGAGATTCCTGGGAACCTGGCCCTCTCTGCTGTGTGCTTTTCACAGGATGAACGGTTGCTCTGAGGTCAGCAGAGACCTCCCTGGTGGGTCTGCCTGTCCCTATGACCAAAGCAGCCCCCTGCCCGCTGGGCCAGCACAGGGCATCCCAGTCCTGCGGGGAGCGTGGGCAGGCTGTGCGGCCACGCAGGCTGAGCTGCTCGGGGCTTGGCCATGGCGGCCACATCCTAAGAGCACCCAGGTGCACAGTGGTCATCACTGCCTGGTCCTGGCCAGCCCTCCCCTGACTCTGTAAAACCCCACTGTGCACGCAGCCCGTGGACCAGGGATCAGCCTGAGAGGTGCCACACCAAGGCTGGCCAGGGCTCCCGGCTTCCTCAGCCTTGGATGTTGCTTGGGACCTGGTACCTGGCTGTCATCCCCTCGTGGGGCGTCTGATGGTCTGACAGCGAGTACCTTGGATGGCATCTCCAACACCAGCTCTTCCCTACCCCCTCAAAGTGGCCGTTCTGGAAGTGCACACTCTCACTCCATGAACACACACACTGTGCTTTACGCTACCTAATTGTTTTTTCTTTTGACAGCCTCTTGCCTTGAAGTCCCCATTCCTACCTATTAGTAGCCTTTACAGACAGTGGGAAATGGTGACAGAGGGAGCCTCTTTTACCATTTAGTGGGGGGATTCTATAAGGAACAGGGAATTGTTTCTTTTTCTCCTTTTTACTGTAGGATTTATTGTTACATATTTGTATATGAACTCAATATAAGAGTATAAGTTGGTCACTTTCATTCCCCAGTATCTCCCTTTCCCTCCCCTCCCACCTTGCCCTGGTCCCTCTCCTCTCCTCTACTGACTCCCTTTCATTTTCATGAGACCCACCCCCCTGCCTTTTGTTCCCCTATTTTTCTCTTTAGTTTCCACATATAAGAGAAAACTTATGACCCTTGACTTTCTGAGTTTGGCTTATTTCACTTAGCATGATGTTCTCCAGTTCCATCCATTTACCAACAAATACTCATTTTTCTTTATGGCTGAGTAAAATTTCATTATATATATACACAGTGGAGTTTTGATTTGCATTTCCTTATTTGCTAAAGATGCTGAACATTTTTTCACACACTTTTGACCATTTGTATTTCTTCTTTTGAGAAGTGTCTGTTTAGTTCTTTTGCTCATTTATTGATGGTGTGATTTTTGGATGGTGTTAAGTTTGTTGAGTTTTTTTTTTAATATATATTCTAGATATTAATCTTCTATCAGAAGAGTAGATAGCAGAGATTTTCTCCCATTATGTAGGTTTTCTCTTTACATTCTTGTTTCTCTTGCTGTTCAGAAGCCTTGTAATTCAATGCTATTCAATTTATTAACTCTTGGCATTATTCCCTGAGTTTTAAGGGTCCTATAGAGAAAGTCATTGCCTGCATCTAAAAGCCGGAGTGTTGATCCTACATTTTCTTCTAGGAGTTGCATAGCTTCTGGTCTCATTCCTAGGTCTTTGATCCCTTTTGTGTTGACTTGTCTGCAGTGTGAGAGATCGGGATTTAATGTCATTCTTCTACATATGGATATCCAATTTCCCCAGTACCATTTGTTAAAAGGCTATCTTTTCTACTGGATATGTTTTTGGCAACTTTGTCAAGGATCAGATGATTGTTTCCACGTGGGTTTTTCTGTGTCGTGTATTGGGTTCCATTGGTCTGAGTCTGTTTTATGTCAGTACCATGCAGTTTTTGTTACTTAGTTCTGTAACACAATTTAAAGTCAGATAAAAGGTAAGCATTGTTGTTTTGGCTTAGAATTACTTTGTCTATTCTGGGTCTTTTATTCCTCCAAGCAAATTTTAAGACTATTTTTTCCAGTTTTGTGAAAAATGTCATGGGTGTTTTGATGGGCATTGCATCGACTCTGTGTGTTGTTTTTGGTAGAATGTCCATTTCAACAATATTAATTCTGCCTATCCATGAACATGGGACATCTTTCCACATTCTAGTACCTTCTTCAATGTCTTTCTTCAGTGCTCTGTAGTTTTCTTTGTAAAGGTCTTTTGCCTCCTTGATTAGATTTATTCCTACAAATTTCTTTTTTTTTTTTTTTGATACCTTCCTTCCTTGATTTTAAATTTTTTCTTTCATTCTTTCCTTTTTTTAAAGGCTATTGTGAGTGGAATTGGTTTTCTGATTTATTTTTGAGCAAAATATTATTGGCTTATAGGAAAGATAATGACTTTTGATGTGGATTTGGTATCCTGAAGATGAAACTCTTAAGTGGTAAAACATGGTCAAGGAAATAGACCTAAACTCCCTGCTGTGGCCTACATGCTGTTTCCGGCTGCGCTACATCCCTGTGTGCTGGGGTGAGATGTCAGCTGTCCAGTTCATTCTTTGCACACCAACAGGCAGGGGGGTGAGTCGGAATTCTCCATTTTTAAGAATCAACACACTCCAGTCTGGCAGAATCACACGCACACCATTCCACCTCCCCTTCCTGCTCATCACATGCAGGTGTTTTGGACTATCATGTGGAGGAGGAGGAAGAAGGAGAGGAGAAGGGGAGGATGGGGCAGTGTGGACCAAGGCTTCACAGGAACCCATTCCCACTCCCTTCTACTGAGGCCTGGACTGAAGCATCTGGAAAGAATGTGGACAGTGTTTCCACAGGCCACAGTGGAGTCAAAGCTTGGGCTCTGCAAAAGAAGTCCCCGGTTCTTATTTGTAGATGTTGCCTCTTGATCAAATGGGGACCCATTGAGAGTGAAAGGAGACAATAAAAATAATTATTAGATATTTGCTCATGAATAGCTGGCCTCAGCCTCGCTGTGCAGCCCAGCTGGGATGTGTGGTCCTCCTACAGATACCCAATGGTGGGCGCAGCTGACCTCTACCAATTTTTCACCAAAGGATAAATGAGAAAAATAAGGAAAATGTAAATATGTTGTCAGATTGTCAGTGGTTCTTCCCTGGGATAATCAGTCATCCATCTGATTATGTTCTTCCCTCTGTGTAGGTTAAAATGTTCTTTGAATAAGGAAGAGAGTGGTCATGGGGGTAGAGGATAGGATTGTGTTTTTTTTGTTAATCTGTTTATTTGCTTGTTATTTTTTTAAGTACTTAGTGGACACAATTGAAGTTGAGGAGCCTCTGTCCCACCCACCCACCCACCCACCCCTTCTTTAAAGGCCCTGGTCCCTGAGTCCCTCAAATCTGGGATTACTTATCTGGACCTCGCAGTGGACTGGGAAGAGGGTCACCTGCCCCTCACTGGAGACTCACAAGCTGCTCCCCTCCATCAGCCTTTCTGCTGGAAGAGTAGTCCCCTCTTCCAGTTGCACTGGATTCTTGTTTGTTAAGCATTATGGGTTTACATTCATCTTTAGCTGCACCATCCTAGACTGAATCTCTGAAGAGCGGCCCCTCCCCCTCAGCCCTGCCGCTCTCCCCCTCCCCAGCAGGGGCAGCTCCTCCAGGGCACAGAGACTGGATTTGTTCTGAGCCACCTGTCCTCCTGCCCCAGGGAGCCCCAGGGAGATGCTACCTCAGACCCCTTCGGGTGGTTGCTCCTGGTCACTGCAGGGAGCACATTTCTTTCCAACACCACTCAGCCCCTCTGCCTCTGTTCTGTCTCTGCAGCATCTTTTTGAAGTCAGGGAACAGAGTGGCGTGGTGGTGGTGGGGTCAATGTGACAGCACTTTTTCAAGGATCAAAGTCCTTTATGACACAAAAGATCTGGGGCTCTCAGATTATAATTAGGGTTTAATTAGGGACGTGTCAATCAACATATCCTTGCCTGGGTTTAGGCAGATGGCTCTTGCTTTGGTGCTTTCCCGCTGTAGACAGTCTCTTCCCTACTCTGGAGGGCCGAGCTGCATTCCATCTCCTCCAGCAGGGTAGAAGGATGCACCCAGACCTAGTTCAGCCTTTAGGGTGGCCTGTCAGAGAGCAAAGGGCATTCCCAGAGGAAACACAGCCACACAAAGCTCAGGTGGCAAGAATGGCAAGGCCTTGTGCAGGGCACCTACGAGGCCACAGTGTGCTCCGTGGCTCACAGTGCTGGCAGGGGTCTTGGTCCCCTCAGTGGAGCTATGTTCCATAACAGTCTGATTCTCTTTGCATTTGCTTCACGTCATTTCCTTCCTGTATCTGAATGAGTCGGCATGGGGCAATGAGGCTTCCTTTAGTGTTTTCCACAACTTAGGTGAGGTTGCACTATGGAAAAGAAATGGCCTAACTGCCAGAAGCATTCGGAAATCTTTGTAGCTGTGAATTGTTTTGTTATATTGTTTATGATCACGGTGACAAAAAATGAAATCATCACCACCACCACTACCATCACCACCATCACCATCACCACCTTCACTATCACCAACACTACCACCATCACCACCACTACCATCACCACCATCATCACCAATACCATTACCATCACCACCTTCACTATCACCACCAAAACCACTATCACCACCACTACCATCACCACCACCATCACCACCATCATCACTACCACCACCATTATCACCACCACCATCACCATGATCATCATTATTACCAACACCACCTTCACAATCACCACCACTACCACCATCACCATCACTACCATCACCACCATTATCACCATCACCACTACCGTCACCACTAAAATCACCACCATCACTGTCACCGCCTTCACTATCACCACCATCATCACCATCACCACCACCATCACCACCATCATCACCATCATCATCATCACCATCAACATCACCAACATCATCATCATCAACATCACCATCATCACCACCATCATCATCACCACCTTCACTATCACCACAGTCATTACCATCACCACCACCTCCACCATCACAACTACCACCAAAACCACCACCATCATCACCACCACCACCACTACCATTACCATCAGAATTGCTGCACCATAATAATCAGGAAATCATCTGACTTTCCCACCATCTCAGAGTAAGGCCTATTATTACTCCAATTTTGCAGACAGGGAAGAAACTGAAGCACAGAGAGAATAAGTTGTCCCAGGTCCCACATCTTGTATATGCTGAGACTTTAACCTAAACTCCATGGCCCATGCCCTTGGCCACAGAAGTTCCTGTAGCAGTCTCTGCACATGGGGTGGCTCAATTTTGGCTTGGCCATCACATGCTGTCCATCAGCCCCCAGGATAATGTGGAGAGAGGAGTGGTGATGGGTGTGGAAGTAGGTTGTTGCCAGGGGATTAGAAGCAATAGTCTCAGTAGCCATGTCGCCCCTCTGCCTGCAATCTGGGAAGAAGAGGAGGAGGTGGATGGATATCAGGACACCTGTTGATGTTCAGACATGACCCTGCCCTGCAGAGTCTAACATCACCACAGCCCAGCCTTCTTCACCAAGGGCCTCCACCAGTCAGATCAAGTCCCACAATCCCTTGGGGATTATATCTAGAAGGACTTACATAGAGAGGACCAGAAAGAACAAAAAGAGAGGCTATGTCTTTTCTGGAGGCAAGAACAAAGAAGTCTTCCCATGCTGTGCTTCATTCCTGAGCCAGGACACGACCCCACTTCTTCTTGGTGGCCCACTAGGGCACTTCCGAGGCTCGGCATGAGACTGAGAGAATGGGGAAGACTGCTGCTGTTCCTTGGGGTTCCTGGGGAGGCCCATTGTCCCTCTGATTGCCCCTCTTTCCTGTGTCTTCTCTGAGGTCTTGGGGGCCATGTCTAAGGAGAAGGAAGTCCACCAGCAGGTCCCCTTTACTGAGGCAAGGCAGCCCTCACCTCCTCAGAGAACACCCGACTAGCCAAGTTCACAGCTGTGGAATTCATCCCACAAGCCAAGGGAACTCAGGGAGGTTCTCAGGCCTTTCCAGGTGAATCATAAACTAGTTCTAGAAGTTATGCATTAGCCAGAGAAGTGTTTGCTCCCAGATGTGAATTCGTTCTTCCTTCCAGAAACCCCAGACCCTGGGTCTCTGTCCTGGTGCCCACAGCACTCACAGCCCTGTCCCCTTTCCAGCATGTCATGGAGTCAGGTTCCTGCAAGTGTACCAAAGATGGGGCTGGAGGGTTGGCCCAGAGTTCCCATTAGTGACGGAGGATCTTCAGCCTTGTCACCTCCTCAGCCGTGACAAGCCTTGCCCTGCAAGGAAGGCAGACACAGGTCCACACATGCCTCGTGGCCCCAGGACGCCTTCTCGGTGCTCTTCCTACAGCAGCTCCAGGATGGCTGGAGGTGTGCTCTAGAGTATAGGAGCCATGAAGCTCAGCCCAGAACCTTCCCTCCAGGGTGGGCCGGTGTGAAGGGCCTTCTGTGGTCACAAAATCAGCAAATGGATGTTTCTTCATGCAAACGTGGATTTAGATCCTCTCCTTTCTGTTCTCTCTGCATGAAGGAGTCTGCCTGGGGGACAGGAGAGGGCCCCACCATCTTCAGAGCTTCAGAGGTCACAGTCCCGCTCCATGGCTCGCTCACCAATTCGTGAACATGTGAGCACTGTTGATGTGCCCCACACTGTGTCTGTGTCATCGTAAGAAGGCGGCATCTTTCCTGCAGCACAGTGTGCAGAGTGAATATCAGGAGGGAGAGTGCCCTGCAGAGCTTTGCCCTGGCCAGCAACTGTAGCAGGGCCTACCCGGCCTCCCAGGGCTGTCCCCACACAACTTCACCATCACGACCTCTAGCAATCGGGAACCTTTTGGATGATTTTGAACAGCAGTTTTTCCAAATGGATTTAACCAGGGGGGACAGAGTGCTGAGCACCAGTGGTTAAATCCATGCTCCCAGTGTGGAGAAGTGGAATGCTCTCTTAGCGCCACCATGGGGCAGGGGGAGAAGGGATTGAGTTTGAAGAGGGGACACCTGGGGTTATTTGTATTGCAATCACTGGGATGGCAGATCAATTCCATCTCAGGGCTGTAGCCTGAGATTCAGGGCCAGCTATCAAGCTGGACACGCTCTGCTTTTTTTAACTTAACCTGGTTCGTGACTCCAGTGGTGAGGGGGCAGAGGAGACACTCGTATCTGCATTGACACGGGAGTGCCACCTGTGTCTCTTTGAGTCAAGATACGGTTTTCAAACCAGCAGAAAGAGTTGTGTAAAACAGGCAGGTCCCCGAGACAGAAGCGTGGGAAGTGGACCTGCTGAGCCCAGCCCTGTGTGGGGCACGACATCACAGCTGGCAACACCCGGGACACCTCTTGCTGTCTGTTTCCACAGACATGCGAGGTGGGGTGGCCGATCTCCTGGGCGTGGGGGCTGAACCCCACTTGCTGAAGGCTCGGGCTGGCCCTGTCACCGGCCCTGTTGCCAGCTTGTCATGGTGGACAGTTCTGCTTGGTTTGCTGAATCAGCCAAACTGGTATTTATACCTTTATCCCACGTCAGCTTCCAGCTCTTCTGTGCCAGGACCTGTGCTCATTTCTGGGGACATAACAGAGCATGAGGGACCCACCCTTGTCCACCCAGTGCTTCCAAGGCCACATGAGCCACAGGAGACCTCAGAGTAAGGGTGGTCTTGCTCCTCGCCCACGTCCTGGTTCTCTCCTAGGACCCTGGCAGGGCAACATTCCCAGGCCAGGCCCTTAGGCCTCACTCTCCCTGGGGCCTGCTCCTGGACCTCTTCCACATCCACCTGCTGCCTGGGGACACTGTCAGCCCCCAGCACGCACTGTTGGTGTTTGCACACCCACGAGTAAACTCGGGCTTCCCTGGAACACACACGAACGACCTAGTCCCTGGGTTGAGTAGGTGTCCTTGGCAGATGGAGTGGTAGCCTGTGTCCAGCACAGCTTCCCACTGGGAAGGGCGGGCCTGAGAGTCCATGTGTCCTGCAAGTTCCCAGATGATGCTGCTGGTCCCAGAACAACGTTCCCATCCACATAAACAGAGTGATCAGATCCCCTGGTGCTGGGAAGAAGGCAGGGAAGTAAGTAGGTGGGTGAGGTATTTGCATTTCTGTCAGCAAGAAAGTCGCCTGCTGACCAGTTAGCCAACTCACCTGCTGTCCCGTTAACCAACACACCTGCTGTCCAGTTAGCCAACTCACCTACTGTCCAGTTAACCAACACACCTGCTGTCCAGTTAACCAACACACCTGCTGTCCAGTTAGCCAATACACCTGCTGTCCAGTTAACCAACACACCTGCTGACCAGTCAACCAACTCACCTGCTATCCAGTTAGCCAACACACCTGCTGTCCAGTTAGCCAACACACCTGCTGTCCAGTTAGCCAACACGGCCCACAGCACAGGCTTCCCCTGCAATTCTACACTCATGGGGTTCCAAGGGCTGACCCAAGAAAAGCCCTCTTTTTTGAATGACACCCATTGTCCAAATGACAGCACAGCCAGCAGGAGGGTGGTTTTGAAGCTGATAGCGACTCCTCAACTCGAGACTTTGGGCCACTCCATAGTGATCCCGCCCAGCTGACCAAGGGGTGACCTCCTTCGCACATTCCTCCCAGGCCGTTTGCCCTCCAGTTCCAGTGACGGACTGGCCATGCCTGCCAGTGGATGGCAGTAGAATCGTACCTGGAGCCAGGAAGTGCCCCTGCCCTCTGAGTGAGGCGGCCAAGGTGCCAGTGGGCGAGGCTCCTTCCCCACCCATCCCTGGAGGCCTCCCGAGGCCTCGGCCTGGACACTGACCAGTCACTGCCATGCTCACTCCCTTGGTTCTGTGCTTTGTGGGCCACAGTTGTCTAAAAGTGGGTGATTTCACCCACCATTTTGAACGCCTGGCTGCTCTAGAAATGCAGAAAGATGGCCCCGGGCCGCTCATGGCGACGCTGGCTGCCCCTGAGCCCAGGCCTCCTGCTGCAGGTGGGCGCCCAGACACGGGTTTTCTTCTGGTGGTGTTGAAACGTGTGTGCAGAACGCATGTGAGAGGCAGGCAGGGGGAAGCGGGGACCTCCTTCAGAGGCCAGGGGTCCACCGTCTCCCTCAAAGGACTTAGACCTGGAGGTGGACCACAGGCCCAACCCTTCCCCTGCCCGGCCACCCAGAAGGGGCGTGCAGCTGGGACTCAGGAGCACCTGCTGTTCACAGACTCATCTTCCTTGCACACCATGACCCTCTGGTGGACAGCGACATTCCCTGGATGGACAGTGGAGGCAGTGGGAGGCAGGGGCCTTTAACTGCTCTACCACGGCGGTCGTGTCTGTGTGGTTGTGTGGAGGCTCCCGGGCCGACATTGCAGCTGGTTCCCACAGAAGGGCCCGACTTCTGTGTCCCAGCCCTGCCTAGCCCTGGTGGGCCATCTCCCCAGGCAGCACTGGCTGAACTCCACAGTGTGCCCATGCCTCCCAAGCGCCCCACACAGAGTCAGGGGCTCCTTGCTCACAGGGCCAGGGTTCCGGTCGAGCGACAGGGACCAGCTCCTCTGCATGGATGGCAGCAGGCCCACCAAGCTGCCCCTGCCCTCGCCCTGTCTTTGTCCCAGGAAATCAGAGCCCTGGCCTCCAGGAGGAGCAAAGCCATGGTTTCTCCTGTTCATGGGCACCAGCTGGTCCTAGCAGACAAGAGGCCACTCACAGTCCCCTAACAAGGACAAATAAATAGCTCAGGGAGGGCAGGCCTTTTGGTGGGGTGACGCTGTGCCTGGACAGCCGTAGGGCTGACGCTCCTCAGCAAGCCCGAAGTTCCCCACGCTCGCTTGTACAGGCCTGCACCCTGAGAGGCCTTCACACCTGTCCACTCCTCACAGGCCCTCCTCATACACCCTCATGGACGCCCTGCAGACGGGCACAGGCACGCGGGACTGGGTACGGGCGTCAGCACTGGATGGAGGCGTTGGTACTAAATGCTGTGAACCAGAAGCTTTCAACGCTTAATTTCTTGCTACATGAATCTCCCTTCCACTGTTTCAAAGGCAGCAAGAGGCCCTGGCCCACCACGTGTACCTGTGCGTCCTCACGGGCCAGGGAGGACGTGCCGAGGAGGCTCCCGGGGGCCGCAGCGTGAGGACCGCACTGGAGCTGCCGGCCCCAACTGCCCAGGTGGGCAGGCACACCATCATCTGGGTCCTCCCATGTCCTGTGTGTGCTGTGGTCAGCCAGGTGAGACAGCTAGCTCGGCCAGGGACCACTGGAGTCCCTTGTCTTACTGCCTTTGTTGTCTATGATTGTCCTCCCACCTGCCCTGCCCCATCCCTCTTCAGGGTTCACTGAGCAGCTGCCACCTTGCTTTGGGCACCCTGGCCAGCTAGCCCAGATGGCTGAACTGAGATAGTGGACGCCGAGCCAGCATGCAGCATGAGCACAGCGGGCACCAGTGCAGTCCACCACCTGGTGGGAGAGGACGGCCAGGGCCATGCTCCAGCTGTGCGGTCCTCTGAGCTCTGCAGGCTGCTCATGCAGCAGAGGTGCAGTGGTGACCGGGTCACGCCGCCTCCACCCTCGGAACCCAGAGCCTGGGAAGGAAGCAGAGGCTGCAGACCTGGGAGGGCAGGAGCTGTGTTAGGGGCAGGGTCAGACCCAGGGATGGCACTGGAGCAGCTGAGGACCACCTGGCTGTCTCTGCCCTATTACCAGGACCACCCGTTCCTCTGCAAAGGCAGGTGGAGCTGCCTGTGGTGGCCATGCTGTGCCACCACCAGGGCCTCCTCAGGGCCTCCTAGGCCAGGGAGACCGGTGCTGGACTCAGGAGGGAGGTTTGGGGCAGAGGGTCGCGGTCAGCACTGCTGGGAAAGCTTTGCCACCAAGCCTGTGAGCAAGGAGCGGGCAGGGGGAGGCCTGCCCCCGCCCCTTCCATTTCCTGCATTTACAGCCAACGTCCGAGGAGCAGGACTGGCTCGGGTCCTGCTGAGAGGGTCTCATAGCAGAGGCACTGGCCCTGGCCTCGGGAGCTTACAGAAACAGGCGGGCAGGGCTGCCTCCTCCCTCCAGGGCCAGCTCCGCTCAGCCAGCCAGGACACCCAGCCTCAGGCCTCTCCAGGCTGAGGCCTCACCCCACCCGCCTCAGGTGGCCCCTGGCAAGCCCAGAGAGGCTGCTCCTGAACCCTGGTCACCCAGCAGGTGCTTGTAAGCCGTCCCTGAAACAGTGACCACCGTGGGTGTAGGAGTCTCTCCAGCTGTCGGCAGGACGCTGCCCTGATGTGGACCCCTCTGCCCTAAGCAAGGGGCTTTCTCCAAAGTGTTCACTTTTCCCGACTTGTGCTGACCGCGGCACATTCTTTCCCCACTGGTTGAGGCCCTGGAGGAGCAGGGGGGAAGCCCGAGACGTAGCCTGGCTTGCTGCCGCCCGCCGCCCGCTGCCCTCCCTCCGGGCCCTCTGGGGGGCTGCCTCTTGCCAGGCACGGGGCTGCTCACACCCCAGGCATGAGGCCCACCTGACCCAGGTGCTGAGCACAGCAGGAACAGCCAATGATGGCCAGGCCTTGTGCCCTGGAGGCCTGGAACCTCCTAGTTCCCCTTCCTGGTGTGGAGACAGGGATGGCCACCTGTGAAGATGACCAGTCCTGGGTAGGACTGCTCACCTGGGCCTGATCACCTGGGGGACTTTGACCCCAGGGAAAGTTCGGTAAGTGGGGAAGGTGCACAAGCTGCTGTGACAGAGGCAGGGACGTCCCTGTCAGCTGGTATCCTGCAACTGAGGTACTCTGGTGTGATGTGACCAATGACTGTGTGGCCCTTGGTGATTCGCTTACCCTCTCTGGGCCTCTGTATTCTAATCATAAAATGAGAGATTTAGACAATCTCAGGAGTTCCCAGACCTCTTAACCCAGAGCCCTGGTCACCAAGTGCCACCAGCTTGACCCTCACACTCTAGGGGTGTGTCAATTGGGCCTTGGGGAGCTGGGAATGTGAGTGATGTGCTGGGGAGGGGGAGGGGAGGGAGGGTGGAGCAGGGAGGGAGTGTCAGCAAGAGAGGCAGGAAGGGCAGTGGGGGCCAAGGTGGGCTGGCAGTGCCTGGCCAGTGGGGAGCCCCGGAGTGAAGGGGCCCTCAAGGCATGGGTGGTTGCCAGCTGCCCAGGAGCATGGTTTCCAGCAGAGGCCAGGTCCTGAAGGTGCCTAGCAGGAAGCCCAGCTCCTGGTTTTCCTGGTCAGTAGGTAACTGACTGGTGGTGGCTCTGGGCAGGGCGAGGCAGCCCAGCATGGTGGGAACATTTGGTGGGCTAAAGCCCTCCCTCATGTCTGGGAAGCAGAGAGGAAGAAGAGGAGCCTGGAGTCTCACATGCCCCCTGTAACATGAAGACCCACCAGGCCTAACTCTTAAAGGTCCCACCGCCTCCCATCTCCTCCGAGCTGGGACCATGCCTCTAACACGGTGACCTTTGGGGACACTTGTCCAAACCTCAGCACGAGGGACATGCTCACAGTCAGTGTGGCTGGGAATTCCGCTGCCCTGAAACAGCCTCCTCCCCCGGCCAGGTCCATGCCTGGCCTCCCTCTGCAGTAGGGCCCTCCCTCCCTGTCTGTGCTGCCTGTCTCACTCCCGTCTCTGTCTCTCCCTCTCCCCTTCCCTCTCTTCCTGTGTCGGTCTCTCAAGAACTCACATGTATTCTCACATTCGTTCTCTCACACTCACAGATGCTGGGACAACAAAGGCCACTGTCTCTAACTTGCCTTGGGATTTCCCCTAATTCCCTAGAACTTTCCCATTTATTTCCTGTCCTTGGGAAAGGGAATTTCTAAATCCTTTAGGGGTTTTTCATTAAGATCCCCGCAAATGAGAGGGAGCGAACTCCAAGCCCACCCCATCTCCACATATGGGATAAAAAGGTGCCCTTCCCCCTGTGCTGCCATATGTCATGGGCACAGAGCCACCCAGGGCCCTGCCAGGGCTCTTCCTCTCGGGCCGGCCTTGTCCAGCTTCCAGCAGATGCCAAATTGGCCAATGTGACCACACAGACTTCCCAGTGAAGCCCAAGATGCAGGGGGTCAACCTTCCACACAACACCCAGCTTTCTTCCAGGCAATCTACCCATCCAGTCGCCCTGCTCGGCCTGATTGTCAGGGCCCCTGGGACCTGGGGAGCGAAGCTTCTGCCAGAGCTCTGGCCTTTTCTGGGGCTTCATGGCCCCAGCAGTTCCTCCATATCGCCCAATGGGGACCCATCTTTCAGCCTCCCTGTCAAGAGTTCCTGCCTCCTCCGTAAAGCACCAGCGCGAGGCCGGGAGGGTGCAGCCTGTCCCTGTGTGGCCCGCATGAAGCCTCCATTCCGTCAGGCACACACTCGGCCCCTGGACTGTCCCTCGTCCTTCACCCCCAGCCCCACACCCCAAGGGGCAGCCTGAGCCCAGGGAGGGGAACTGGGCCGTGGCCCCCACGTCTGGCCCCAGGGCCACAACTGTCATCACAGATCACTATGAGAAAAAAGCCCTGTGATCTGCGCAGTTGGAGGGTGCACAGCTGTGACCTGTGTCTCCCCACAGCTGTCCACTGTCCTGGCCAGGCGCCCTCCACGAGGCTCCACAGCTCTCATGTGGGAAGTGACCCCCGAGCACCCACTGGTGACCACAGTCCTAAGGGGGCAGCTCTTCATGCAGCTCCATGGGGGGGAACAGAGGCTAGAGGGGCTAACAAAGTCCCTTGGGCTCACAGCCCCTTTGTTCTCAGGGGTCTGTGTGCGCTCCTTCCATCCTGTCTCTCTGTCTCACTGGTCACCTTCCCGTCTTCACACACACCCATCTACTGGCCACAGGGCCTTTGCACTCATTGCTGGGTGTGCTGCCCAGCTCATTCCCTTCAAGCAGGTCCTCAGCGAGGCCTCCCTGACCCACGGAGCAACACACAGCTGCTGCTGCTGGGCAGTGTCTTCTCCCCTCACTGAGCTTTCAGGAGAACTGGGGTCTCCGCCAGGATGGAGCTGCTCTGCTCACCACTCCCAGTCTCTCCTCTACAGGGTACAGGTCTACAGAAGGTAGGACGCTCCAGGTCCTTCTCCATCCTGTATCCCCAGGCCTAGGACAGAGCCCGGCACAAGGTGGAGCTCAGAGAGGAGTTGATGCACGAGTGAGGAACAGCAGAAGGCCTGTCACGTTGCTGTCTCGTGCACACGACTTTGGCCTCCCTTCCACTCACAGGGCTTGCCTTCACTTCCCTGCCCACCCCAGGACCCACATGCCCCAAGCCAGGTGACGGTGGGCCCGAGTCCTCCCCAGAGCTGATGAGCACAGGCACCCCATGGAGCTGGCCCATGAGAAATCAGATCCCCTTCTGGGGAATGTGGAGCTGGAAGCAATGAGAAGCGATCCGACTTTCGGTGGCTAGGTGTGCACCCTGCCTTGGAAACGTCCCCCCAGATGGAGCAAATGTGCAGGGAGAGTGACAACCAGGAGGACAGGGATTTGAGAGGAATGAGGCAGAGGAATGAGGGAGATCAGAGCGGAAGGAGAAAGAGCAAGAGAGAAGGAGAGAAGGAGAGAGAGAAAAGGCAGGGAAGGAGCGAGAGTGAGAAGGCAGAAAAGGAGGGAGGGAGGGAGAGAGAGAGAGAGAGAGAGAGAGAAGGAGAGAAGAGAGAGAGGAGGAAGGGAAGGAGGGAGAGAGAGAGAGGAGGAAGGGAAGGAGGGAGAGAGAGAGAGAAGAGAATGAGGGAGAGAGAGAGAGAGGAGGAAGAGAAGGAGGGAAGAGAGAGGAGAGGGAAAGAGTCAGAAGGGAAGGCAGGCAGAGCGAGAAGGGCCTGAACCTTTCCTGGACCTGGCTCAGCCCTTCCAGGAGCCCAAATCCATCCCGGGGTTCTGACAACAGCTCTGTTTGGCTTCAGCCAAGGCTGGTAAGTCTGTGCCATTGTCCCTGAGACCCTGCCTCCTCCCCAGAGCTGAGTCAACGAACCCACAAGCCTGGGCACACTGGCCTGTGGGGGAAGGAGCCAGGATGTCCAGGAGTGTCACACTCTGCTGTCCACTGCTAAGAGAGCTGCCTGCATGCCTGTGCCCTTGCAGATGTCTGCATGGAGCTGCAGTGTCCCCTGAGGGGCCCTTCTGCCAGGCACTGGGCTCATGCTTGGACCTGGTGCAGAGCAGACGGGCAGCCCTCGGCCCTCACCGTGATCACATTCTTTGGAAGGACAGTGACTTCATAGACCTGCTGGTGTGATGCAGAGCGCAGGGGGAAGTGGGGTGAAATCTGGGCAGGTGACAGAAAAGGCGAGGCTTGAACAGAAATGCCAAGGAAGCGAGAGTGGGTGCAGTGCAGGCTGTGGGAACAGCAAGTGCAAAGGCCGCGGGCAGGGCCTGATTGTCTGAGAAGCTGAGGGCCAGCCCAGGTGGCTGCAGGGCAGAGGGCAAGGGGAAAATTCTAGAATGGAAAGAAGGGGAGAGGGGCTGCAAGGGAGAGTTCTCGAGTCCTGGGCTGGCCATGTGTATGATCGCCCACCGCCCGCAGGCGGTGGGCAATCACAACACGTACGCTTTTCTTGATCACAGGAACCAAAAAGAGGTTTTATTCCACAAGTCTCAGACTTATATTGAGAACATCAGCCTATCAGAGAGTAGACTACCAGGAAAGTCAGCCTATCAAGGAACAGTCTCCAGGCAGATACCAGGATTGCCTCATGTACAACAGCCAACCAGAGTTACTTCCTAAAACTTGTTTATGAGTGCAGCTATGTCTGGCAAGCTGCCAGGCGCCATCTTAGAGATCAGGCCAAGTTGCGGCTCTGGGGCCCTCAGAGCCCACCCCTGACACGTGTGCAATTTATCTGGGCCTCACAGAATCTTGGGAGGCAAAGGATGAGGGACAGAGACACGCAGAGGTTGAGTCAATTACTTAAGGTCACAGAGTCACAGCATGGGAGGTCTGGGGCTGGACCGTGGGCCATGGGACCCCCGCAGCTCCCCCAAGCCCCCCACGGTGCCTGAACAAACCCAGCAGCCTAAGCTGTAAGTCATTGCTGAGAAGCAGTGGCTGCCCTGCACGCAGGCTGCACGGGGACACAGCCAGGTCCCACAGACCCCTGATGGTTCCCCTCTTCTGACCCTCACCATCTGGTGAGGTACAACTCACTGTGGTTCTGAGCAGCACGTTCCTGAGGTGGCACTGACCACCTAGTCCACCTGCTTGCTGCCCTGGAGGGCCACATCGTGTGTGACCCTCTGTGCCCAGAGTCCCCAGCAGGCAATCCACAGAGCAAGAGCCCAGCTAGACGGTGCAGGGACAGGGGTGCTTCCCTTTGGAGCATCGCCTGGAGGGGGCAGGGTGGCGCACCTCCCTGAAGCGCTGACGCCCCTGAACCCATCACCTGAGAAGAGCCAAGGGGTGGGACTGTGCCGGGGGTGCCTCACCACAATGTGTGGGCAGCTGCGCCATCTTCTAACCTGAGCAGGCTGGGGTGCTTGTCCCAGGGTTCAGGAAGGTACCCTAAGGGGTCTCCTGGAGGCCCGGGGCTTTCTCCACCTATCATGGTCAGATGCCGGAACTGATGGGAGAATCCACTGATGGCTGCCCCACCTGCGGAACAGAGCCTGATGGTCCCCGCAAGTCTCTGGTCACCCCAGACCCATCCAGTACCCCATTCAATCAACACCCAGCCCTGCCTGGAAGCTCAAAGTACATGAAATAATGACAATAAACAGTTATTTGGTTACTTTTTATAGACACATTTGGACTGCAATTCAATTTTCAGGCAATTTTACGGGCGAATGCTATTTTGAGCATTCCCAAATTCCCAAACTGCACGAGAAACATCTGCAGGGCGAACACGTGGAGTCTTAAGCCCCAGTTCTTGGACAGAAATCTGAAGCTATCCCAAGACCCAGACTGGTGCAGACCCCCGACAACAGTCCTGGACGGCAGCCGGTGCCCGCAGGCTCCATCCACAAACTCCGCCAATAATGAGGGTGGATCTCGCCAGGGCCTGCAGGGCAAGGAAGTTTGAGACCAATATGCTTTGAGGTGGTTGGGAGATGGGAGCGTGGGCTTCTTGAGCTCTCAGGAAGACCCTCCCCATCTGGGGGCTGTTGCTGACCACACACAGCTCTTCCCACTGCGATTTAGGTGGGCTTCCCTCCATGGCATTTGCTCTTGGAACCGCCCAACCCAGGACCATGACTCTCAGTTCCAGCTGTAGATCTTCAGGGATTTTCATTTCTCTGGGGTGAAGATCCAACTCCCCACTGGGACTTTGCAAGAGGTCCCTCATGTGATCCCTGCTGATGACTGAGCCTCAGCCAGCGTACCAAACGCCCAGCTCCCTGGGCCACAGAACCCTGGCCTCCTTCAGTTCCTCCTCCTGCCCCAGGGTATTGGCATGTGCGGGAAAGCTCTTCTCGCACTTGTCCTTCCCGATTGACTTTGTCTCTTCCTCCTGCTCCACTCTGTCACCTCCACTGGGCAGTGCACCTGAGCATCAAGCCAGTCTCCCGTGGCTGGGCCTCCACACCGTGTCTCTTCTTCATGTGTGTGATGCACTCGCCATCTTTGGGGACACTGGGGCATCTTTCCCACTGGGGTCCCCAACCCCTCACCAGGACCTGGCTCCTGGCTGGTTCCTGATGAAAAACTCAAGCATGAACGAATGCTCCCACCTCTGCTCCTGGCTGCCTGAGACTCCAGTCAGGTCCGTGGGCGGGCTGGGTGCACAGTGTCAACCTGGGTCTCCCCATGTGCTCTTCCCACCTGCTCAGACTCCACCCCCATCAGCACCGTGTTGGCGTGGCAGGGCAGGAAGGCCAAGCCTTGCCAGAGCCCTCACGGCTTGGTTGGAGCAAGGCCAGGAGACAAAATGATGGAAGTGACGTGCTTGGGGATCATGTGGACCCCGCCTTCCTGGGCACACTGCCCAGGAGCGGCTGGCCCCTCTGCAGACCTGAAGGTGGTTCTGCACATTTCACGTTTGTTTTGGTACTTGAGGCATGTTCTGTGGCACATTGTTCTGCTAGAGCTTATTCGAGCAGGGCTGGGGATTGAGCCCAGGCCTGGTGTGTGTTAGGCCAGCGCTCACCACCCAGTTCACCCCACCCCTGCTAGAGTAAGCAAGCCCACTGCCTAGCAACCCTGGCACGGATGAGGGGCCACCACTGTCAGGGCTTCTGCGACCCACTTGGATCAGACTCACGGGGGAAAAGGTTAAAATGCAAATGTTTAGCAGGAGAACCAGAATCTCTGTGTTGGGGCCAGAGGCTCCAAAGTCCCAGGTCTTGGGCCAGGACCACCCTGCTCCACACCAATTACCTCTCTTGGTGTCTCACTGCCAAGGATGCTGGTCTGGATGATTCTTGCAGCCCTGGAGACCTCGTGTGTGCCGTGGAAGACCATCTCAGCCACACCATACTTGTTACAAGCACAGCTTGGAACTCCTCGTGTAACAGAAATCAGAACACAGAAGCCTCCCGATTCTCTAAGGAGATACCTCCTTGCAGATTAGGAAGGCACTTGGGGTCGGCAGGGTCCCGGGCTCTGCGGGCTTCCGGTTGCCTTCTGGAGCCTAACTACCCTTGCTCTCAATGCTGGGGGACGTGGCCTGGCACCACCATATGCCCGTGTGTCCCAGGACCTTTCCAGAGAAGACAGACACTTTCTAAAGGCTGACAATCCAATGGCAGCCACCTGAGCACCCAGGCAGAGGAGACATAAGACTGCGTGGTTTGCTGGTTGTTTCTGGAGGTGACCAGGAAGACATCATCAGGTGTCACTCGGCCCCAGGCCTCCACCCTCTCCCACCGCCCCGGGTGCAGGACAAAGGAATTGAGGTATGAAGTATGAGGAAGCCTGCCAGCTGGGGCCTCCACCCACTGTGCCCCACTCTCCTTGGGGGCTTTGAAAAGCCCTGCCCTTTTCCTGGGGGTCCTCCAGGCCTGTGATCTGTCCCTCGGGGCAGGACTGCACCAGGGACCCCAGCCCCTGGCCTGACTGAGAACCTAGCTTACTCCACTCTAACTCCCCCCTCGGCCCCTCCCCACCGCTTGGCACGGGTGCCCTCTCCAGTCCTGCCAGCTGCCGGCCCTTCCTCCTTCAGCAGGCTGGGCTCCACTAGGACTGAACTGCGAGGGGAGAATAAATGGGGCCTGGATTTCTGGTGCCAGCGCCCTGGGTTCTGACCCCTCTCTAACGCTGTGCAGCTGCCTGACGCAGGGCACTCTTGGTGCTCTCGCTGGGGCTGCGAAGATGGCAGGCGACCCATGGTGAGTGTGGTGGCCAAGCGTGAGTGAGGCATCGGAGAAGCAGGGCCTTTTTCTGAAGTACTGCCGGTACTGAAACCTGGGCTCCCAGAGGGGATCTAGCGCCCACCATCCTCAGATGGGCCTTTGAAAACCGCCCACTTTTGGCCTCTTCAAAGATTTTCACGTGTGGTTCCTATTTCCGGCCACCTTCAGGGATGGCACAGCTCTGTCTCTCGTGGTCAGGTTGATTTCAGGGTTTCCTGCAGGGTGAGTCCTGGTGACTCACTGATGAACTAGCATGGATTTTGTTCAGTGAGGAAATGAGAAATTTTATACAGGATTTTTCAAGCCAGGTTGCATCTGAAGGTCTCCAATATCAAAGATCAATCAAACGTTGCCACCGCTTTGATGGATTGGGATTGTGCACTTATTGGTCTGTTAATTTAACAAGTGTCTGTCATCCTTTGATAAGGAGGGGGGGTCGACAGGCTGGTACTACAGGCAAACAGAAAAGTGTGTCAGACAGCTTTGCTTCACTGTTGCCAAATCCCGACCAGAACAACTCAGAGGAGGGAAAGTTTATTTGAGGCTCACAGCTTAAGAGGATGGGGACAATAATAATTCTGGGAGGGTTTATCAAATCTACACCATCTTCACCATCATCACCATCACCATCTGCACCATTATCACCATCACCATCAACATCACTATCATCACCACCATTATCGCCATCACTACCATCACCATCATCACCACCATCACCATCTCAATCACCATCTCCACCATCACCATCATTACCATCACCATCACCATCACCATCATCACCATCACCATCTCCATCTCCATCACCATCTCCACCGTCACCATCATTACCATCACCATCATCACCGTTACCATCACCACCATGACCACCATCATCACCATCACCACCATCACCATCACCACCATCATCACCATCATCACCACCATCATCACCATCATCATCACCACCTCCATCACCATCACTACCATCATCCCATCACCATCACCACCATCACCATCACCACCATCACCGTCGCCATCACCACCACAGTCACCATTACCACATAACATCACCACCATCATCATCACCATCACCATCTCCACCATCACCATCATCACCATCACCATCACCACCATCATAACCACCATCACCACCATTACCATTACCACCACCATCATCACCATCACCATCACATCACAATGAGCCCTCTGCTTCTTTCCAGCTGTACTGTGTGGAAACTATTACCCATGCAGCCACACAGCAGCCTCCATGGGGTGTAAACCAGTGAACTGCAGCTCAGTGGCTTTCAGAGCCCAGGATGTATGACATCAGTGTCGGCACAATGCACTGGGTCAACTGGCACCATGCAGTCCATGCACTTCGCTCCTGTGTTGCTCATGATGACCCCGTGCAGGAAGGACTATCTATCATGCCACTTGCCGTGAGGAGACTGAGGCATGGTGACCTCAGGTGATTTGCTGTGGATGAGCTTCAGCCTCCGGAGCAGAGGGGCAGCCACACCGTCCAGCCCAAGTTAGCACCCTTGGATATGCAGCAGCCAACAGAAAACACACGGTCCCACCCCCTGCAGAAGACAGCTATGTTGAGAATAGGAAGAATTACAGGCACAGGTCACTCAGGGCAGCTGTGCTTGTAATCAAGTATTGGAAATTACCAAAATGCCCAGGCCTGGGAGATCTACTTGAATGAATTATGGAACATCCCTACAATGCAGCGCTAGTCTGCTGCCCAAGAATGAGAACAACTGATGTACCATGATGATCAGGGTTCAATGGTCATATCAAGGAAGGAAGACGTAAGTGCAAAACTGAATGTGCGTCATGCCAGTCTTAGATATCTACCTATTGTCTATCTCTGTATCCATCCATCCATCCATCCATCCATCCATCCACTTAATCTATCCATCCAGCAACATATCATCTATCTATTCATCTTTCTGTCCATTCATCCATCCATCATGCATTTTTCCTTTTATCTAATCTGTCCACCCATCCATCCATCCATCCATCCATGCATCCACCTAAAATTCTCCCTGCAAAAAGAAATACAAGAAAGATAAGCAAGAAATAATTGAAAGGCTTGGCATCTACAGCGATGGGAATGGGTGGAAGGGGTTGGAGCAGACAAACGTCTGAGCACACCCTTTTCACACCTGTGGTTGTCAGAACTGTGCTAATGCTAATATTTTATCAGTTTAAAATTTTGAATCCACTTGGGGAAATGTGTGTGGGACAGACTGAGCGCTTGGTCTCAGGAGCATGCTGTCATAGGTAACGTGGCCTTTGGCAGGACGGATTCTCACATCTTAGCACATGTGTCTATGGTTTGAAACATCCAGGAGAAAAGCCCTATCATGGAGCATGTGACATGGCATCTGGCTGCTGAGGATGTGGGTGCAGTGACAGAGGTGATGGACAAGGAAATGCTGCAACACCCAGGTTTTGGGTGATTGGAAACAAAAGGACATTGCTGATGGCTTACAGGTCACAGGCCCTCCGGGTTGCCGCAGATGTCCCTCAGGGGAGCCGGCAGCTGAGCTCCTCCCATAGGGAACTTGTGAGAGTCCTGGATTGGGGTGGTGGAACTTGGCCGCAGGCCAGGCAGAGACCTTGAGACTCTGCTGCTGTCCTCTGCTCAGCGGGACTCTGTGGGCTCCCGTGTGTGCCAGGTCTTCCCTGTGGGGCTAAAGACCAGCTGGAGACAGAGACAAGCAAGTCTGCAGATAAGAGCATGGAGTCAGATGGAGCTTCCCTTCCCACCCTGAGCAGCCTGGGCAGGCTGTGGATTCCTGAGAACAGGCTGTCTCTGGAGGCTTCGCCAATTTCTCTCTCCAGTTGTACTGGGAACACCATCTGACAGCTGCACTGGGGCTGGTCCAGGCTGTCTGCATCTTTTCTGACAGACACTGGGGAGACTGGGCGTCTGTGGACACAGGGAAGCATATTTCAGGACTCTGCAGCGGTGTACAGCGGTGCACTCGGGGCTCTGTGTTCCAGGGGATCAGCGGTGTTGCTTGGGTTTCTGGCTCCTTTTGGGGGCTGGTTCTGACTTTCTGGCCCTGGTCCTGCATGGTGAGATTTCCCTTCCCATGGAATGCAGAGGGAAGAGCATCCCTCATAGCAGATGAGGGCCTGCATCCTAGTCCTCATTCCTTCTCTTCCAAACTGTGTGACCATGGACTGTCCTCTCAACCCCAGATGGTAAAATGGAAATCCACCTGCATCCAGGGTTGGACTGGTTGTCTTTTGAGAAGCCTCAACTACTTGCCTCTCTGATAAACAGCAGCACTGGGAACTGACCCGGGTCTGTCCATTCGGAACCAGCAGCCTTTCTTCTGACTCCCCAGAAATCCAGGCCGGCGGCTCATGTGCAGAGCCCTGGATGCATGCCACCTTTGCTGGGCCAGTGGCCCCGTCTCTCCGCTTCTCAATCTGTGAAAACAGTCCAATAACAGACGCACCTCTCAGGGCTGGCGAAGGACTACACCTATGGGACCCCGAAGGTGCAGTGAATGTTGGCTGTCATGGTGGCTCCCAGTTACATGGGGCCACTGAAATCTTGGCTCCAAGGAGCCCAGGGTCTACGCAGGGGAGACTCCAGCTCACCCAGCAACTCTCCACAGACACCTCCTACCACTCACTCACTCTGCACTGTCTGAAACCTTGAGGCAGGTGCCCCTTGCTGGTGGCAGTTGGCACGAGAGATGCAGCAGCTGTGCCATCTTGTGGGTGGCAGCTGTAGGACAGGCTTCATTTCTTGGCAAAGGCCCTCTGAAGTCATGGTTGCAATGGGAAGTCCCTGGTCACGCTTCCTGACCTCAATTCAGGAGGAGACCTTTTATGCCAGGAGAGGGTGGGGCAGCCTGGACAGTGATCCTCTGTCCTGTGTCTGGAAGAGCCTGCTCCATAGGAGGTGCGTGTGACATGCAGTGTGACAGCCAGCTTGAGTAGCCCTCTTATGACTTCTTTAAACCTGCTTCTCATTGCAGCCACTCGAGAAGGAACTGAGTCTGAGCGTGTAGGGTGGGAAGATGCTGTGAGAGGGCAGAGTTGAGCTCCTTCCCCGGCTCTGCTGTCAGGGACCTGCCGGAGGCTTTTCAGGCCTGTCTGAGTTGAGAGGCGGTTCTGAGGGCACTGGTTCCTGCACCTCCTGCTCTGGGCCAGATCCTCCCAGCCAGGAACCAAGGAGATGCTCACTTCTGAGGATTAGGGACAACACAGGGGCAGCACCCCCAAGGCACTCAGGATGGTTGTCACCACTGTCATCTCTATTGTTGAATGACCAGCCGCACAAGACATCAGAAATACCAGTGTTTTGCTTCACCTTCTGGACACTCCGTGCTCATGTTCCTGTGCTCTTTCTTCCAGCTGTGGCCTACTGCTCTTGTTTTGAGGCCTGTCTGCATCACAGAGGACAGGAAATGGGACTCGGCCCAGGAGTCCCCTCCCAGGCTCTTTTAGAAGGAACAACCACACTGCTCAGCCAGGACTTGCAGGTTCAGGTGAGCTGACACAGGATGGAGGAAGAGCATGTGAGTGCTTTGCCCTGTGTCCCCTGGGGACACCTGGCACCAGCTTGCCTCTGAGCTGAGGGCAGAGCCCGCAGCCTCCATGTAGTCCTCTGCCCTTAACCTGCTCACAGCAGCCCTTTTCTAGGTGTGCCACACATGCCTGCACAGTTCTGTGCACTGTGTGCACTCAGATCTTGCCTCCTCCCTGGGAGAGTGTTCATAGAGCCTCGTTCAGCTCTCAGCAAGGCTAGGTTTTCTCATTTGCTATTCTAGGACCTGGTACTCTCTGCTCCAGGGCCTTCGCACATCCAGTGCTTGCCATACCTGATACTTTGTGCCCATGAGCTCTGTTCATTTGCTTCCTCAGATCTCAGGGTGTGCTTGAGTGTTAGCAATCTGGAGGGGTCTCTCAGCGTCACCACTTGCTCCAGATATCACTTGAAGCTTTTCCTGGAACCATCACTGTCTCGCTCCTTCTCCCTTGTATTTCTCTACAACTGGAGAGTTGGCACGACTAGGGCAGGGTCTGGGTCTTCCGCCTGACACCTTCCCGCCAGCAGGAGACACTTGAGCAGGCAGCTGGCTGCATCTTTTTGGACAGTGAGTGACCCTACAGATCCCGTGGCTCAGGGACTCAGAGTCCAGTCAGCTGCTGGTGGCCACAGAGCCACCTGGAGGCCCTGGGTCCCTCTCACGTCCATCTACACACAGGTAGCTGTGGCTCTTCCGTCTCACCCTGCACTGTTTGGAGTCCCTAAAGCTTGCTAATCCCTGGCCCCGTGTCATTCCAGCAAGCTCACGGGCCTCACCTGGAGCTCCAAGCTGGCGGGCCAGCCCCACCTACTGCACACTTAGTGGGAGAGGCTGATATGCAGGGAGAAGCTTGGGACACTCTCGGGAGCCCTGAGAGGTGGCAGCAGGGTCTCCAGCTCTCAGGTGGAGGGAGACAAGGAAAGCCCTCCCGGCTTGTCTTCTCCCAGGAACCCCAGGCAGAGCTGGCCCCTCTGCCTCTCCAGAAGCTGCCACAACATTATAGCCAATGCACTGGAATTCTAACCAGGACACTGTGCTGGGAACAGGGGACAGGCTCACCCGGATCTGGTCACAGTGATCCTACTGATGTTGGAAACCCTGCTGGGGTGTCCTCAGCTGGGCTGGGCCTCCTCTCTCCATGAAACTCTCCCCAGGTTGGGCCACAGGCCTGGCCCCAGCAGCGGGGCATGCATGCCAGTTGTCCTGTGTGCACGTGACCCACCCACTGACCCGCCTCTCCCAACCTCACCTTCCCTTCCTGGGAAGTGGGCTCCCTCAGGCCCGCCATGCAACCTTCCCAAGCAAAACCTTTTGAAGGGGCCATGGTCAACAACAGGAGGATGTCATTCTGCATGGGGACAGTCCCAGCACAGCTGGGCTGTTGGGCCAGTGCCCAGAGAACTGAGAGCACCCCAAACCTCAGCTCTTGTTCCCTCCGGTCTCGACCCCAGGTCCTTTCTGGACACTTGTTCCCCACTCGGAAGCCACGGGCTTTGCTCGTTCCTCAAGTTTATCTGTGGCAAAGAAGGGGCAGCACAATGGGACTGGGAACCAAGGTCAGTCCTAAATCAGGGACAGGCCAAGTGCCATGCCATGGTCCCTGGTTGGCAGGGGAGCTCTGGGAGAGGACGGGGCCTTGCTGTTCTCGAGGTCATGAGGGCCCTGTGCCCAGCTCACATGGAGCTGCTTCAGGACCACAGGTCGTTGAGAGGTGGGGCTGGCCCTGCCTGGAGCTGTCCCTAGGAAGGGGAAGGACAGCAGCCTGGTGCCCGCCCGAGGAGCCCAGCAGGAAGGACGTGGACCCGGGACCCCAGGCAGACGGACCTCAAGCTGGAGGGCAGCATGCTGACATCTCCCTGCCCTGGGCTCAGGTCCCAGTGCTTCTGTCTCCACAACAATGACACAGATTGCTTCTCTATTGCTGCAGTTACCCTGCCAGGACTACGCTTCCCCTTTCCTCTTAAAGCAACAGCCACCCACAGGACTGACCTAGGAAAGGAGTGTTTTCTGTCCCCCAAATGAAACTGAATGAGGCTGGGCTGATGCCCTACAGGAGGGAGGCCACTTCCTTCACCTGCCACCGCAGGGCTGATGGGTTCCTGCCACAGCGCCGCCTCCAGCCCAGTTTGAGGTGATGTTGGCGAGGTCAAGAAACTGCCCCTGGGGATCCTCTGAGAGTTACAAGCACTTCATTCTGATTTCTTGGGGTGACCGGGACTACCATAGGGGTGCATCTTCCTCTGTTGGTGTGTCTTCCTAACATGATGGTTTCAGAGCTGAAGGGCCTTTGGAGAGCTGGGTTGGTCTGGGTTTGATGGACGAGTGGATGCAGGCCTGCGCCTTTCCTGTATTGCCACACGGAGGCGCTGGGCTGTCCAGGTGTGGGGCAAGAGTACCAGCTGTGTGACAACTGTAACTTACCACCCTCTCTGAGCCCAGTTTCATCATGGAAAGTGGGGATGGCCACCATGGTAACAGACTTGGAAGACTTGGCCATGGCACCCACGGTTAACTGAGTAACAACCACAAAGACATTCACAACCTATCCCCAGATCTGAGAACCACTCACAGCACAGGGGGATTCAGAGGGGACTGAGCTAGGGATCTTGAAGGGGCACTCACCCAGGATCAGTCCTTGGGTCCCCTGTAGCCTTCAGGGTCTGGTTAGGGGGTGGGAGGGCAGAATCAGAGGAGGTGAATGTTGGTGCAGAGGGAGTGTTCTACCTGAGGGTGGGCAGCAGGGTCACTGCCAAGCCATGTGGGCTGTCACTGGGTGGGGAAACAGGAGACCATGGGCCTGGAGCCTCCAGGAGGGACCCGAAGCCCACACCTGGATCCAGTCCAGTGAGACCACGTTGGCCTTGTGACATCCAAGCTGTAATGCCTAGGCTGCCCAGCTGTGCCCTGTGTCCCTGCAGCTGCCATCACTGCCACCAGCTGTGAGTTCACCCTGGCCTCAAGTTCCCTGTGGTTATCCCAGTTCACACACTCCATTCCTCCCTGCCTGCCTCCCTCCCTCTGTCCCTCCCTCCTCCCCCCTTTCTTCCCTCCCTCAGCCTTCCTCTCACTTCTTCTCTCACCATCCATTTGTCCTTCTTCCCCTCTTGCCCCTCCTGCCCACAGTCCCCTTTCTCCCTCCTGAGGACACAGGAGGTGCTGGAGGTGCTTCTCCAGGAGCTGGTGTCCCAGGTGCTCCCTGCTCTTGCCCCTGCCCCAGATCTGCTCCCAACCCAATAATGAGATTCGTCCTCCCGAGGGGGCCGGGCTGCCTCCTCTGTTCACGCAGCAGCAGCCTCTGCCCGTCCTCTGCACCGGGCTCTGCCACTAGAGCTAGCCCCTCAGCTGACCCTGACGTGGCCGCTCTGCCATTGCCCTGCCTCTGCCCCGGGCTTTGCACCTCCCCTGGGCCTCGATGGGCTTGTCCTGGTAGGCACACCACCTGCCTCCTCTCCCCTCTTCATTCGCCTTCTCAGGGAGACCCTCTCTGCCCGCCGTCCCCTCTCCTGTGTGTTCCCCTGCTTTGTGTTCTGACACCCGAGTCTCATACTTTGAAACCCCTGCTCCTGGCCACCTCCACTGCTGGAGAGAGCAGCTCCATGAGGCAGGGCTTTCACTGTTTTTTTCCTGTGTCCTCAGGGCCTGGCTTACAGTAGGTGCTCAATGAGGAACTGTGGCATCACCAGGTCACAGCAGGCTCTCCAGAGCTGGCAGTTCACAGTGCTGCCGCCGCAGCTGTTCTTAGTTCATCACAAATCATTTACTATTTCATAGTTTCTCTGGGCAGTCTTTTTGTTTGTGCTTTTCATAGCCCATCCTAATATTAAGAGTCAGAATGCCTCTGGAGTTCTATACATGCCTCAGGAACATGTTTTCACTGGGCCACTGCAAGCAAAATGTAACAAGAAAAAGTCAGAGTTCAGCCAAAAATGAGCCAGAATTACATTTGAAAGGCTTTGGGTGATATTCTGACAGAAATCTCTCAAAGTCCTCATCACCAATCATTACACCATTCCCACTCTGAAAATTTCTTCTGTCCCGTCCTAGGAAATATTATTTCCTAGTCTGAAGAAATAGCTCAGTTAAGCCAGAAATTACAAGAAGGGAGAAGTTCCTCCTTCTACCTCAGTCAGCATCTCCAGGACATCCTCACCCAGGAAGACTGACAGCCACCAGGGACAGGGCCTCGGAGAGCAACTGGCTGAGGGCTGCAGGCTGGGAGAACACCTTGTCCACAGGCTCATTGCTGGAGAGGTGGCCATAGGCCTGAGCTGCTCCAAGGTCACCTGTTCACAGGATACTCCACATCTCCACTAGGAACATTTCACCAGTTGTCCTGGATTCCACATCCCACTCAGGCCGTGGCAGAATGAGTAGAGCCTGGGTGGGAAGAGAAAGGAGAACTGTACTGTCCTGGAGGTCACAGTATTCCACCTGTCTCTGTCCTCCCTGGTGGTGTGTAGCCTCTAGGGTAAGAGGCAGCATAAC